>NC_055698.1:300000-525000 GCF_017639745.1 Melanotaenia boesemani
ACACTCTGTAAAAACTACCTGACCACAGCAGAGTAAATATGGCCAACGGCTCCTGTCCATAAACTTCATTCTGTCAGTCACATTCAAACATCTGGACTATAGTTACAGACTGATCAGAACCATCATACCAACGTAAAGTTCTGACAGTTGGACTTTCGGGATCCACCTGAACATCATTCACCGAATCACTGAATTCTGTTGAATGCAGGGCCGAGATTAAAACCTTCACACAGACAAAACCAAGCTCCTTTCAGTCATAAAGATCTCAGTTCCAGATTTTCCCAACAGAGAGCTTCACCCTCAAACTGCGGGTTTACTTGTGGTTTCTAGAGGTTCTAAAAGTAGAACTGGAGGCAGAACCTTCAGCTAGCAGACCGTCTCTGTGGAACCAGCTTTAGCGTCAGGAAGCAGACGCCCTCTCATCAGTCCTCAAACTTTTCTTTCTGATAAATCTTATAGCAGGTCTGGCTTGGTGATCCTGATCCATCCCTTCAGTTCTGCTGCTATAGACTGACGCTGCGGGGGACGTCCCATGATGCACTTTAAGATCCAACAGTTTGGTCACTGAGGGCCAGATTTACTAAGATCCTGACAAAGAGCGCAAAATTGCCTGCACAAGCTAATAGACTGAACATGTTTTCTATGATTTGCGGGTGATCAACTAAGAATGTTGTGACAATTGATAACAGACGCAAACATCAGAGGATCTAGCGAGCGTTGTGGTGTTGCCATGGAGAACCAGAGCAGGACGGTCGCAAACACAAAATGAAATTCAACCTGATGGTGATATCGGCAGACGAGGCAAATAAAAATATGGCTGAGCTTCAGCAAAGAAATCGAAGAGTCACCAGAATGACTTCAGGATGGAAGAGTATCTGCTAAACAGTAAATGCAGTTGGCAAAATTACAAGAACAACAGATCAGGTTAAGAGGAGGTGACAAGCTATAAGATGAAGTTTCAAAACAAACTGCTTTACAATATAAAACCTCAGCAAATAAGACAGATATGGGCCGGCACAGGAGATGCCTCTGACCGGTATTTAGCAACTGGTGTAGCTCATTGTGAAGAGCAGATGGCGGGAATACCGGCTATGGCGCACTAGAGCTGACTGCAGAGCAAAGTATGCAACCATTGTCCCCGTCCCTGCAACCATTGTCCCCGTCCCAAAGTGTCCCAGAGTGACAGGCCTGAATGACTACCGACCCATAGCCCTGACCCCGGTAGTCATGAAGTGCTTCGAGAGGCTGGTTATGGCCCACATCAAAGACTCCATCAACGTCACCGTGGACCCACATCAGTATGCATACAGAAAGAACCGCTCCACTGATGACGCCATCTCATCAGTGGTCCACACAACCCTCACCCACCTGGAGAGCAGAAACTCATACGCCCGCCTGCTCTTCCTGGACTTCTCCTCTGCCTTCAACACCATCATCCCACAGACACTGGTCCAGAAGCTCTCCACCCTTGGTCTGAGTAACACACTGGGGAACTGGGTCCTGAACTTTCTGACCAACAGACCTCATACTGTCAGGATCCATAACTCCACCTCCTCCTCCATCACCCTCAGCACCGGCTCTCCTCAGGGCTGTGTGCTGAGCCCCCTCCTGTTCACTCTGCTGACATATGACTGCTCGGCGAGACGTCCCAGCTGTCATTTAGTGAAGTTTGCAGATGATACAGCGGTTGTGGGACGCATCAACAACAACGATGAGTCGGAATACAGAGAGGAGGTGGAACACCTGGTGCAGTGGTGCAGAGAAAACAACCTCTGCATCAATGTGAAGAAGACCAAGGAGATGGTGGTGGACTTCAGGAAGGATAAGCACCCTACTCCTCCCCTGCACATCGGAGGAGTAGCTGTGGAGGTGGTCTCCAGCTACAGGTACCTGGGTGTGCACATAACCGAGGACCTCACCTGGAACACCAACACTTCCCAGCTGGTCAGGAAAGCACACCAGCGCCTCTGCTTCCTTAGGAAGCTGCGGCGAGCCGGACTAGGGAGCGCTGTCCTGAGGAGCTTCTACCGCTGCGCGGTGGAGAGCGTCCTCTGCACCTGCATCACCGTGTGGCACGGCAACTGCACCGCCGCTGAGAGGAAGGCTCTGCAGAGGGTGGTAAAGGCTGCACAGAGGATTATGGGGAGCAGCCTTCCCACCACCTCAGACCTCTACACAGCACGATGCAGGGGGAGGGCCCTCCGCATCATGAAGGACTCCACCCATCCAGCACATGGACTTTTCCAACCCCTCCCCTCAGGCAGGCGGCTGAGATGCATAAGGAGCAAGACCACCAGGTTCAGGAACAGCTTCTTCCCCGAAGCTGTCAGACTGCTGAACTCCTGCCATGCCTTGTAGACTCCTCCCCACCCTACCCCACCCTACTTCCCCACCTCTGAACACCAGCCCAAACCCTGCTGCCCTGCCCCCCCATCCCCACCCCAACTGAATCCACCCCCCCCCCCCCCCCCCCCACTCCGACAAACAGACCTGCACTGCAAACACCCCCCCCCCCCCAGGGGAGTTCCTGTCCACATGTTTACATGTTTACCTGCTGTCCATACAAGTGCAATATCACTAATATTAATATCAGAAATGTTATACTTTGTACTATCACTACCTCATGCACATACATACTTGCACATATTTATCTAGGCTGCACATGCAAACTGGGCTCTTTAGTGTTTACTGTTATTTTTATTTAAAATTTTGCTGTTTATATTCTATTGTATTTAGCTTATATTCTATTTATATTTAGCCTATATTTCTATTTTTTTTTCATGTCTTATTTTATTTCACTTATTGCCCTCCTTCTTATGGCTCAAACCGGGACCTCAGTTCTAATTTCGTACCATAAACATGTAAATGTGAGCTGGTATGACAATAAAGTTCCTTGAATCCTTGAATCCTATGTAACAATACACTAGTTTTTATTGATGGAATAAAACTTTCCGCCCAAGACATATTAATCAAATAAACGTGCCTCCTGTAGCACCTTTCATTACGCATGCAGCGCACGCATGCAGCGCACGCATGCAGCGCATTGCAGCGCACGCTCAGCATCTGGTCAGTGGTGTATCTGGGCTGACGATGGTCATTATCGCCCTTAAGAGAGGGGTTGGTGATCCTTGGTGCCAAGTTAGTAAATGAACTGCAACATGTTTCTGCAAGTTTACATGTTTTCACACATGCAACCCTTTCGTTACCAGGTCCTGGGAGCGTTACAGGTGAGGAGAAGAACTTTAAATTCTATTCTGGATTTAACAGGGAGCCGATGAAGAAAAAATAAAACTGATGATAATCACCATTAGAACACATTTCTGGGATAGAACAATAATCAGTAATAACAGTCATCCAATCAGGATTTAACAAACATGGACTAGTTTTTCTGCATCACTGAGACAGGATGTTCCTCATTTTGGGAATATTGTAAAGCTAGAAGAAGGTGGTCCTAGAAACCCGTTTTATATGCAAGTGAAAGGACAGATCCTGGTCCAGAATAACTTTGACGTTCCTTACTGTGTTACTTGAAGCCAAGATAATACCATCCAGAGTAATTCCATAAGCTGGACAGTATCTTAGTCTGTCTGAATTTAGGAGGAGAAAATTCAGAGTCATCCAGGTCTTCATGTCTCTAAAACTTCTTTGTTGACCGCTTTTTAAATGAGGAACAGCAAACTGTTCCCGTCAGTGCTCCGACCATAAACCTGCTGCTACAGGAAACAGGAAGAGGCATCATCAGCTGGTTTTACATAACTACTTTAAAAAATAATTTAGGTGTGTAAATAAATCTGTTTGTAGGTGTAAAAACATTTAAACTGCTGTATTTAATGCTTTCTTTATCACCATTTATAACTTTTCTGAGGGTGAAGGATTGAACTTTGTTCTGAAAATCAGTGTTCAAAGCAGTAGTTAATCTACAGCAGGTTCAGGAAAACAACGAGGAAGAGTCTAACTCCACGCTGGCAGTAAGGATGCTGCAGATCCAACTATCAGGAATCTGTAACCATGTCACTGCAGGATGAAGCCTCTTCATCAGATCCGACCGCAGGTGTTGTCGGATCAGGACTGGAAGAAAGCCACTTCCTGATGTTAAAGGTCAGACTGATGAACTGATGACAGTTGTTGGGTCCGGCAGCCACAGCAGAACCACTGATGATGCGGTGTTTGGTCACTCTGAACCAGAACTGTGTGAAAAAGAGCAGAACCAGTACCAACCTTCTGCACCACATTCTCCTTCTGCATCTGACTCTGTCGGAGCTTCTTGAGCAGGACGAGGCGAGCCTCCTCCAGACGAAGCTCTTCTCTCAGAGCTTTGATCATCTGGTGCCGCTCCTCCCCCGTCTTACCCTAAAACACAAAAACCCAAACAGATGACAACTTTTCTAAGACAATTACACTTTAAAAGGACAACGAGGAAACATTTTCTGTTCCACAGGTCAAACATACAAACAGGGGTGTTGCTAGACGTAGAGCTCTACTGGGGCCCAGGCCCCCCATTACTTAGGACATCACAGAAATGCTGTTTCTGAAACAAACTTTATGTTTCCCTTCCCTTTGCTAAGCCGGCTGCTACTGCAGCTGAAACAACAAATGAATAAACTATTATGGGTTCCAGTTAGAAAATCGTTCAAACTGAATATCAGGTTGTTGTGGTACAGGGTTTTCCCTACATTGACTCTGCCGTCCTTTGACTCACGGCTATATTGTTAGTACCACGCCTTCAAAACGCTGAGAATGAAATTGTTTCACATGCAGAATGTCAAAATTCTTTTAACTGAACCAGCATTGCCGCCTCCAGACGCGGTAGGCTACTCTGCTGTCAGATTCTGCTCTGCACATGAACTGAGAGTAAAAGTACCTGCTGATAAGTTGCTTTAGATTTTCCAAGTTGAATAGACATTCCAATATGGCTTTTACAAAAGGGGGGCACTTGAAAACTGACTGCTTGCATGAAAATGTATGTGCATGGTAAAAACCAGGTGACCAGCACGCTCTCAATTCTGTCAGTGTACGTTCAGATAAACAGTCCTTGCTCACTCCAGTTTTGACAGTCGGGATGTGGAGACTGTGGTTGATGTGTCTTATCCTCTGATTAGTCAGTTTCCAGCCGACCAAACGGAGCTATGTCAGAAATAACTTCTCTAAAGTGTTGTCAACTCATAAATAAACAACATGGAGCCATAGACTGTATATAAAAGATGGGCGTAGGTTTCTGAAGAGCAAAAGTGAAGCTCGTTGGGCGGTTCCTACCGTCTCCATCTTGGCAGCGTCTCGCCTGCCATCGCTCCATTAAAATACAAAAATGGGAAAAGAGGTGGAGCTGAGAGGGGGGCTGTGAAGGTGGGGGTGGATGACTGACACCTATCAAAATCCGCGCTGCCTGTAGCTAACTGAGCTAACCTGGAGCTAACGTAGCTAACCAGCTAACGGTGGTAGGCGGGCTAAAGCTAAGGTGCGCTGTTAGCCGGCTAAAAACCGCGGTTGTGCTGCACTCTCCCTTCTTTCATGTGGATATTGGATACCTGTCAATCAAAAGGACACACCCCCTAATTATGCCTAATTTCAAGATTAAATAACATCCAACCAGATGAGTTAGAAAAAAATATTCACCCCCCTCACAGTTGTCATGAAGGTAAACTTGACCTGTTAATCCTAAAATGGGTTTTTGTACCAGGCTTTAAACATGTTTATTTCTTTTTAACATGGGAGTCTATGGGGATTTGCTCTGTGTTGGAGCCCCTAGTGAATGAGGAGGGAACTGCAGTTTTTTTTAACTTCCGCATAGGCTTCACATTTTACCGGTGTAGGTTGCCGCTTGCGCTGAGCATATATGTAAAGGATGATTTTACTGAATTCTTGGGAAGCTAGACCACATTAGACCGGCTCCTATAAAGAGCCACAGCCTGGCACTTGAAGTCATGTAAATGGAATCACGGATTCCTTCTAACAGATGATCATCACAGGAACTCACCACTGTCTACCTGACTGAAGCATCTTTAACCATCAATGAAGATACAAACATAATTTCTGTTATACATCTTTATGAATGTCTCACAATGGAATTTAAAAACTGAGTAAGAGCTAGAAATTTTGCAGATAGATCAGTTCTTCCATCTTCCAACAAGTTTCTCAGGTTTAAAACATTATGTGTTACGCTGCAGCTGGTTTCACCTTGAACATGTCCAGGTTGGCCTGGTGCATGCGCTCCTCAGGCCGTGGTGTCGTTCTGGGACTGGACGCCTCATTGTCCGACAGGATGATGACATCGGGGGATGGAGTCTGTCTGTCATGCTCGACCTCGCTACACGGAAAACCAGGAAAAATATTTCTGTCAATATCATCTGAAAAGAAGGTTCAGGGAAAACATTTTCCATACACATTAAATAGTAGATAAATAATAAATACTGAAAATTAGTGATACTTTCTGTGACTTTTATAGACCTGTTCTATGATGATGTGGGGTTGGATCATGAAGAACCACTTTCTGCTATATTACAGCAGCATGGCTGAGAAAAAGGAGGATTTGGGTAATGGACTGGTTCTGGAGTGCAGAAACAACCACGACCATGTGTTGCTGAACGCCTGAAGTTTCCTCAATGTTAGAATGTGTAGGAAGTATTGGGAGAAGGAATGGGAATGTTACAGACTGGGAATATTCACTGAACCAACTATTTTCAGGAATGTTGCAGGTCATAGACGTGAAGGCAACAAATGAAATTAAAGGGAGGGGAGAAGATCCTGGACAGCCATTTCTTCAGGGCTTTAAAATGATGTTTTTAATATGCATTTTATTATGTAAAGCACTTTGTGCATGAAAAGCATTCTATAATTTGATTTGATTCAGACTTCCTCCTGAAGCCACGCCTCCAAGGCGCGGGTCCACGAGTGCCGGGCAGCACCGATTCGCTAACACTCTGCTCTTGCTCCGCTCTCTCATAGCTTTCTTCTTGGAAGTAGCCTTCTCCAAAACAGTTTTTCTTTTTCGACTTGATATAGGCTCCTTTTCTGCTATAAAGTCTCTTACGTTTAAGTGTGTACCATATGTTAATGTGGTAAGCTAGCCAAGCTCTGGCTCTGGCTCAACAAGTGCTCCAAGCCTTGGAGAGCGCACGATTCGTGCACGAAGAGAGGCACGTGCAGGGGTTTGAGGGGGGCGGGACCAATGGCATATCACCAACCAATCTTTGGAAGTCTTTTAGTCCGTTCCCCAATGACTACATTGTTTTTATTTTGGTGTTAGTGCATTTAATTAAATGGCTGCAATCAGGGTGTGAAGGTGATTTTAAGTAATATAGTAACAAATGCTGCTGGAAAACCTCTCCTACCCTACCTTAACGAAAGATTTTTCCTTCTCTGATTCGGAGTTGTGTATTTCTCCAGTTTTTAAAGGAAACTGCTTCCCTCTCCTCACAGTATTTTTTGTGGAAACACTCACCATCTTCTCCCAGCGCTCATGTCCACAGGCTCATCCATGATGTTCTCCTTCCCATTCTTACTTGTTCCGACATGACTACTGTGACTTCCAAACCGCAGACTTCCGTTCAGCTTCTCCTCGTAAGCTGCACCCATTAGGCTCTGGTGGTGAATAGTGCTTGCTCCAGGGCCCTTCACATCTCCCAGGGCCCCTGGGACCTCCAGGGCTGCTAGGTCAGCCAAGTCTTTGCGTTTAAGAAGAGCCAGCATCTTGAGGCGCTCCATGGCTTCGTGACCCTCCATCTTCAGGCGCTTGGCCAGCGCCTCCTCTCGCTCGCTGGGTGACTCGAGGCCTCGCTTCAACAGGTTTAGCCTCAATGCCTCATCAGACATCCGCTCCATCCTGGAGACCAGACAGAGAACAGGTTAACACAACAACACATTTTTCATAAAATCGGGACGAGGACTTGAGGGACAGCTAGTTATTTTCTTCAGAACGTTGTCAGATTATGAGCCATAAATGATGCATATCAAAATCAATAGATATAGATATATATAGATATAAAGGCCAACCAGAATTTATTATTACATTACTTTGTGGAACACACATTTCAACATTGACCAAGCCTTTTCTCATCTACATATCATTTCTCTTCAGTCTTGGCTTTTTAAAGAGAAAAATATAGCGGCATTGAAAAAAATCCCACTTTTTCCTCACTAAACCAACTCCAGCTCAGCTGCTTTGTGGCGCCACCGTGCATCAGAAACGTCTTCTTGGCTTTATTCCAGCCATAGAGGAGCATTATTTTTCTTCTTTTCACACACACATAGAACTTTCTGCTCACTGGTTGATCTTTGGCTGCTCCTGATTGGACGTTACCGTCAATCTAAGCTCTCTGATTGGTGGAAAGTCTGACAGGAAGTGGCTTCATCATCATGCCCAGGTCAGAAATAAAAGTCTCTTAGCAACATAGTAGTGATGGTGATGTTTTTTTATTAGGACAATGTGATAAATAATGCTGTTATTAAGGATCCCTCAGTGTGGATTTACCATGTGGAGTCTTGAAATAAATCTTACATTTTGCAGCTTTATTGTAAACCTCCTGGAAGGGATATAAATGTCTGGAACACCTCTTTAGATCATCTAGGGTAAGCTACTGATCACAATTTACCCCATGGAGTTACACACTACCATTTCTGAGAAACTGTTGACAATAAAAGACAGCACTCTGGGTAAGCTTAACTTACTCTGGGTAAGTTAAGGGTTAATGAGGTAGATGTCTGCTGATGAGCCAATCACGGTCGGCCTCAAGCTGCACGTCAGAAACCCTCCTCCTCCTCCTCCTCCTCTACGAGCCTTTACATAATATCAAGACTGTTATTCCCTCACTCAAACACAGACCTCCATCACCCACTCCACCCTGTCAGATCTGCTCTGCCACACACTGCAACAGCAGAAGGTGATGGATGGAGGAAGTCAAACATCAGAAATCTGTGGAAACAGAAAAATGAAAGATTCCTCTCTGCGGGGTTAAGAGTGACAGTCTGAGGGCAGAATAGACAAAACATGGAGACCAACCAGCTGAAAACAGCAGATCCAGTTTTCTTCTTCCTCCATCACAGCATTCCAACAGAAGGAAGAATTTTAACATTTAACCCCTCCACCTTCCATCTGTACAGTAACACAAAGAAACCCTCCCAGATCCTCTACCCTCCCCCAGGTTCTCAAAGCCCTCCCCTTCCACAGTAAAAATAAACACGCTTAGAGGCCCTTAAATGTAGCTGAAGGCCACAGTTTCATTTGTTCCCGGTACACCAGCCAATCAAATGAAGGTGTGGTGGTGGTGGGGAAGTGTGTGTGTGTGTGTGTTTTTGGGGGGGTAGAGGAATGAGGGAAAGACAGACAAATCTGACATCCAAAGGTTTTATCCATTCTTCTTTTTCACCATTCTCACACTCATCTTTGTCTTTGTTAGGCAGAGCTGGTACCTCATGTTATAATACCAGCTCTTAACATCCTCCTCCCATCCCCCAACACACACACTCCCACACACCATGTTCTTAATGTTTGTAGCTGCCAATCAAACTACTGCTGCTGAAACATCCTCCTCAGGTTTAGGCTCGATCCACACCAGGGCAGTCCGGGGGGGTCTGTTTAGTTGGGCAGAAAATGTTCCACCTTCCTTTGGTTTGCTTTGCTTTCACACTGAACTACTGAAGCGGACCAGACCACCTGGACAACGTCACAAGGCGCATTCCGACAGAGAAGTTCTAAGAACGCAGTTCTAATAACTGTCCTAGTTCTAAGAACTACCTTCTCCAGGGGAACTGTTTCATGTTGCATTCGTACATGAGTTGGGGGTGGTAGCGGGACCGATGTGACGCATACGTCTGCGACAGTGACGTGTGACTTTAGCGCCACATAACAACAAAACAAAACCCGCTAAAAACAAAACAACAAGGTAAGCTAACATGGAGAAGAAAGAGATCGTAGTGTTCATGCTCTGCTTGATGGAGATGTTACTGATGGACGATACAACCAGGCGTCTCACTTCAAGGCTGGAAGGTTCCTGAAAGTCAGAAGATGAAGAATCCAGCGGCAGGAGATCCGCCGCAAAGGAGACGATGTGTAAGTTTAACTTATTAAACATGCGCCAATTGTATACGTGTCTTATGGGTAAACATTTCACGGTTTTCTACTGTCTGTGTTGAGCAGATTACAATAAAGACGGCGGGTTTATTGTAACTCGTGTTCTGTTTCAGATGTTGCTGCAGCTCATTGAACCTCCTCACCGTCTGGCTGATCCGGAGCAAAGCTGATAACTAGTGGGAAAAGGTTGTTCTCAATTTTACCGATAAGCAGTGGATAGAGCATTTCTGTATGTCCAGGGAGACATTTCAGTCCATCTGTGGCCGCCTGAAGCTGCACTGGAGAGGATGGACACAACCACCTGCTGCAGATACTGAAGGAGATGGAGAACAGCCTGGATGCTTTACCTCCTGCCTTCCAGCTAATCACAACACACCTCTTCATAATAAGCATCATGTTCTGGAAGTTCCACAGATAGAACATACATGTATACATGATGTACACATTTAAAGAGAAAATGTTCCATAGAAAATGCATCATTTGTTCTTCTTTTGTTATGTGCAAAATAAAGATCTCATCATCTGCTATTAAGCTTTGTGTGTTTTATGGAATCATCAGTAGAAAGGTGGAGGAGTAATCCGTCACTGGAGGGTTGGTTGTGACTGAGTTATGGTTTAGAATTATGAGGACATAGTCACACAGATTTAGCGTATATGAAGGTAAAGATATAAAAAGGGTGGTGAAATGTTTACAGGTGTGTAATTTGTGTCAGATCTTGGTTAAACATGATAAACTTCGTTCTGTGATATGGAGCATATTATAAAGTTGATAAACTAATGTAATTTACACCCAGGATAAGACTTAAAACGTAGCAGCCAAAGATGGATTATTTAATATTTCATAGCTGTGATAAGTTAATAACAACTCAATATTTTTATTAGCTAATATTTTATAGATGTGGCCAAAGCACATCTAACAGACACAAACTGAATACTTCAGACTCTTTACAAAGTCATTTATTTTTTTATAGTGAATACAGCAGAGCAAAAATAACTATTTACATGTGTGTATATGCTGCATATCACACTGGCTTTTCCTGCCGCACGCAGGAGTCATTTGCTGCGGCGTTGACAGAGTAAACATGTCGGTGGTACAAACTGTCCTATTTACTGTTTGTTCGGTTCGTCCCGCTCCGGTTGTCGTGGTCCTTAATTTATTTGTAGTCTTGTGTGAGTTTTCTACGTGCGCTGCTTCGCGTTATCTCGCGTTCTCTGACTCAGAGCTGATCGTCAGGAATATTTTTATATTTCGCTGCGAACCTTCAAAACCTCTCTGAAAATCCTCTGTGGCGTAGACGGTCAGAAGAGCTTCGACCTCCTCGTCGGTCCATTTATCGCTTGCTCTGTTGTTGTTTTTTGTCCGTATGTGCAACCGTGTTTTTAAATGTGGCGGGGACACAAAATGCGGAAATCTGGCAAGGGGCGTAACTACCAGTCACCAAACACCTACGTCATGAGGGTTCCTATAGAACCCCGTTCAGACCCTGCCTCGGAGCATATATATATATATATATATATATATATATATATATATATATATATATATATATATATATATATATATATATATATATATATATATTACACACAGACATACATACATACATACATGTCCTGTTCACGCAGGAGACCTGGGTACAAATCCCGGCCGGGGCAATTACCAACACCTAGTGTGGGTCCTTAGGCAACACCCTCTGCACTACTGCCTACCTCATCTGATGAGAGGACAAGGGAACATGAGGCATACTGGCTCAGACGTCGCCCGGTCAAACAAGGTCTGCGTCAGGTGCTGGGGAACCAGAGCATCCTGGTGAGAAGTGGGCTACTGGAATGAGACGGAAATGGACGAGAAGCGAGAACAAGGCTCTGTTGGAATGCTACTACTCCAGTAATCCTAGTCAGAGTGGTTACATGCAGAGAATGTGGGAAATATAGAGTCTTCGAAAGCACAATCAACAACTAGTAGCTCAACAATCCAACATCCACAGACGGCAACTGCTATCACAGCTTGCAATTGGCAAGGTACAACACAAATGCTATGGCAAGGGGCCAGGACGCCAGGTCAGTGGGGGAGTTAACAACAACTCCCCATCCAGAGATTGTGCTTATTGGGGCTTCGTACACAATCATGCTGAGCGAGGCAGCGACTGACCTAAAAGATAAGATCATTGCAAAAATTAACATCAGGCAACCCCAAGGCCAATTACAGAGGCTGAGTGGAGCACCATCGGAAAGTCTCCTGGAAGATGTGAATGCAGCCTTGAGAACGATTCCTACAATGACCATCACTGAAACCAATGAGCTGATCTACACCTCTGCAGCAGTTATCCTTGAGGTGCTTGGCTATAAACCAAAGAGCAACCATAAAGATACATATCCACCATGGAAGAGGAGGTTGGAGGCTAAAATCAAGGCAGCTTGGAGAGAAGTGAGCCAACTATCAGAGCTCCAGAAAGGTGCAAAGAAAAACAGGTACCCAGGAGGTACAGCCAGATGCCCATACCTGAAGCACTAGAAACTGCCAAACAATGACTCCAAGCCTTGGCAACCTGCCTAACGAGGTACACGAGAGAAATTGAAGCAAGGCAAATAAACCAGCTGTTTTCAACTTAACCAGCTAAAGTGTACTCTCAGTGGCAGGGTAATAACAACAGGGCAGACCCGCCAAGGCTGGAGACTGAACAATACTGTAAAAGTATATGGGAGAAGGAGGCATCACACAACAGCGGTGCACAGTTGCTGATGGAACTAAGTGCAGACCACAGCAACCTCCCCGAACAAGGACCAGTAACAATCACAGTGGCAGACATTCAACAAAGAGTCTCAGGTATGAAAAACTGGACAGCACCAGGGCTTGACATGGTTCACACCTACTGTCTGAAGAAGCTAACTGCACTTCATGAGCGCCTCGCAGCACAAAAGACCCAGCTGCTAAAGGATGGGACCCACCCTGAATGGCTAACTGAAGGCCGGACAATCCTGATCCAGAAGGATCCCCTGAAGGGAACAGTTCCATCCAACTATCGCCCAATAACCTGTCTCCCCACCACATGGAAGCTCATGTCAGGCATCATAGTGGCTAAGATAAGTGGGCACATGGATCAATACATGAGCACAGCAAAGAAAGGCATTGGTAAAAATACCAGAAGAGCAAAACACCAGCTGCTGGTAGATAGAACAGTCGCTTGGGACTGCAGAACCAGGAATACCAATCTGTGCACTGCCTGGATTGATTACAAGAAAGCCTATGACTCAATGCCACACACATGGATCGTGGAATGCTTGGAGATGTATAACATCAACAGGACTCTAAGAGCCTTCATTGCAAACTCAATGAGGCAGTGGAAGACCACCATTGAGGCCAACTGCAAGCTAATTGCAAAAGTGTCCATCAAATGTGGCATATACCAAGGAGATGCCCTGTTCCCTGTGCTGTTCTGCATAGGTCTGAACCCCTTCAGCCAAATAATCACCAAGACTGGCTATGGATACCGACTCAGGAATGGGTCCACCATTAGTCAACTCCTCTACATGGATGACATCAAGCTGTACGCCAAGAGTAAGCGAGACACTGACTCACTGATCCACACAACCAGGATCTACAGCAATGACATCGGAATGTCATTCGGACTTGAGAAGTGTGGGTGGATGGTGACAAAGAGAGGGAAGTTAGTCCATACAGAAGGGGTCTCACTCCCAGACGGCAGAATAGCAGACATTGAGGACAGCTACAAGTACCTTGGAATCCCACAAGCAAATGGCAACTTCGAACAGGCCACAAGAAAAGCAGCCACAGCCAAATACCTCCAACGAGTAAGGCAAGTCCTAAGGAGTCAGCTCAATGGCAAGAACAAGATCAGGGCAATTAACAGCTATGCCCTGCCGGTCATGAGATACCCTGCAGGAATAATAAGCTGGCCAAAGGAAGAGATTCAGACCACAGATGTGAAAACACGAAAGCTCCTAACCATGCATGGAGGGTTCCACCCCAAATCCAGCACCCTGGGACTGTACACTAAGCACAAGGAAGGAGGCAGAGGACTTGTGAGTGTCAGAACCACTATCCAGGATGAAACATCCAACATCCTTGAATACATCAGGAAGATGGCCTCAACGGACGAAGTGCTCGGTGAAGGTCTCAGGCAGTGGAAAACAGATCATGTGGTGATGGAGGAACCATCATGGGAGGAAAAGCCCCTCCATGGAATGTACCACCGACAGATAACTGAAGTGGCTGATATCGAGAAAGCCTACCAATGGCTAGAAAGGGCTGGACTGAAAGACAGCACAGAGGCACTGATCATAGCTGCACAGGAGCAGGCCTTGAGCACCAGGGTAATAGAGGCCCAGATCTACCATACAAGACTAGACCCCAGGTGTAAACTGTGCAGAGGCCACTGAGACAATCCAGCACATAACTGCAGGGTGTAAGATGCTGGCAGGGAAAGCTTACAAGGAGCGTCATAACCAAGTGGCTGGTTTAGTGTACAGGAACATCTGTGCGGAGTACAGACTGGAAGCCCCGAGGTCAAGGTGGGAAACACCTCCGAAGGTGGTAGAGAATAACCGAGCTAAGATCCTGTGGGACTTCCAGATCCAGACCGACAAAATGGTAATGGCAAACCAGCCGGACATTGTGGTGATGGACAAACAGCAGAGGAAAGCCGTTGTGGTTGACATCGCAATATCAAGCGATTGCAACATCAGGAAAAAGGAACATGAGAAACTAGAGAAATACCAAGGCCTGAAAGAAGAACTTGAACCTGGAAAGTGAAGGCAACAGTGGTGCCCGTGGTCATCGGAGCACTCGGGGCAGTAACCCCCAAACTGGAAGAGTGGCTACAGCAGATCCCAGGACAAACCTCAGACATCTCAGTCCAGAAGTGTGCAGTCCTAGGAACAGCCAAGATACTGCGCAGAACCCTCAAGCTCCCAGGCCTCTGGTAGAGGACCCGAGCTTGGATGGATGAGAGACCAAGGGCAAGGGGACTCTTGCTCTGGAACAAGCTGGAGCTGTTTCTGGAGCTGCAGCTAGAGATACTGCTGGAGCTTCTGTTGATGCTGCTGGTGGAGATGCTGCCATGGAAATGCTGTTGATGCTGCAGCTGGAGATGCTGCTGATTCTAGAGCTGCTGCGTGAGGACCAGGCCTCTTCTGAGTGCTTCTGGAGGGGAGGGGTCTGCGCAGCATCCACTGTTCATTGAGAAGAATAAACTACATTCACGTCAGTCTCCAAAAGAGTCCAATAATACTAGAAGAAGTCGCTAGCTGTCCTCGTCTTCCTTCATCTTATGATTTTTTTGTTTCCTTTCTGCTCCTCCTCTTCTTCTCTGGTTTGTTTCTTTCGCTGGCCGCATATCAGCTGTTCTACTCATCACTACCCCTGTGAATTTTGGTGGTATTTCTCCGTTTTCTGCCTCAAGCGACGGATAGTCAAGCTCCCTGAAAACGGACCAAATTACAGGCCTATCCGACGCAGAAGACGGACGAAGCTGTCCATCTGTCTACATATCTGTCTTCTGTGTCGAGCATAAATGGGCCTTAACGAGAGAAATAAGCTCACATTTGGTAACTACCGTGGATGTGATTTCCTGTGTTGTGGCGCTAAAACGTTTATTGGGCCTTTAAGGTTCGTAAACTAACCTTCGAGCCAGCTAGCTCCATGTCTCCATGTCTCCTGTCTTTCCTGAAGCAAACAACAGGCATGTGCACCGCCGTGGGGGGGCGAGTGAGCTGTCTGTCTGCTGTGAGTGAGAGAAGCCACACTACGAAGAAAATCACATGCAGGCAACTTAAAATGTTGCTGTCACAGTTTGTACTCAATGTTCACGATATAGCCTTTTTATATATCATACGTAAACCTTGTCAGGATACATCATGTATATTCAACATTGCCTAGCCCTAGATCGAAACAAGTAAACCTAAACCCTTATGCCTCATTAAAAAGGTACATGGGGATCGTTAAGTACAAAATTTGTAGTTTTAATTTTAAACTGCAAAAAAAAAGTCATGAAATAATATTTGTTCTTTTATAAAATTTTCTTTAATGAAAGGGTTCTCTTTTCATTTATATCCTGATTTAATGAATCCTTATAAAAAAATTAACCTTTGGATGCAAGTTTTGGTCAATTACCACTAACTGTTTTTAAAGACACAATTCATTATTGCAAAAACATTTTACTTTATTATTAGTATCACCAACTGTCCTGTATGATTAATAAGCGAGAAGATGGATTTTGAACTTTTAAGTAATAATGGATTACATTTCTTTAGCTCTCTTTCAAGAAACCCAAAGCACTTTGCTGTGAATCCATAATTCATTAACCAGGAACATACCAGGCGCAGTCCCTGCCAACCATGACAGAACAATTTTCACATTTTGTTTTTACATTTTATGTCCCAGTATTCCTGAATTTGGACAGATATTCAGAAAATTCTTCCATTGTTCAGGTTTCATTCAAGGGGCTAGTTGTTACTCAGTGGAAAACCAGATAAATGTGTGAATCAACTACAAAGCCAAAGGGAGGCTGAAAGGGGGCGATACCGTCATCGACTTAGTTCACTAAACTTTACCTGCAGAGAAATGAGAACATACAGGATTTTTTTACTTTAATTGAAAGCAGAAAGATGTGGTTCTGCTGAACGTTTATGGTAGAAATCTTTTAATTAGCAGTTCCAACGTAATAAAAACATCTCTAGGTGAACACCTGCTCTGCAGCTGGAAAATGGGCCTGCTGCTGAATGTGGAACCTCCACCATGTCTGGACAGGGCGGGGCCTGCAGCAGCGGCTGGCTGTGGGTGTGTGAGGGGGCCCTGGTGGTCCTCCAGCAGGCTGGGTGTCTGCTGGAGGTCACGTGGGCCTGCAGCAGCACCTCCTGCTCATTGAGAAGAATTTAAAAAACATGCTTTCTCCTCGGCCTCCAAAAGTCTGAAATAAATCCAAAGAAAGTTTACATTTCTTGCTAGTCACATTGTTTAAGCGTTGCTAGAAAGGTCTGAAATTTGCTAACTGTAGCAACAAAACTGTAAAAAATGGGTCCAGGTAGAAGCTGCCTGCTGCAGTGCCTGCTGAAAATGGGAAGAGGCGGCTGGTCCTTTCCATGAGCCAGCAGACGCCAGGTGGCATTTAAGTATTGATACCTGTGCTACTTGATATCTTACTAGACACTAAATTTTAGTATTGATTAGTATGAGAATTGTTTTTTTTGACAGAATACAGTGGATATGGATGAAAGTCAAGAATCTCAAAGTCCATTAAAAAAAACACACTTCTTTCTCAAATTTCATGGCTATGAAACAATCACAGCCAAATTTATCACAATAAATACAGACTTCATTAACATGAGGCTTAAAGACCGATAATGAGTATTCATGCGATTTTACACATTTATAGTGTTGGAAAATTCATTAATAAGTATCAGTAAGTAATAAGGATAATATGATTATTACTTTGACAAAAACTGCACCAATAAAAATGTGACATTGCTGCTGCAGACGGGACAGTATGGATGTTTAGCTTGAGACGAAAGGATGAAAAGAGAAGCTTGGCTACGTTCACACTGCAGATAAAATAGGTTCAATTCTCACGTGTCCATCTTTTTACAACACTCTGAACAGCTTTCTAAACCAACCCTGACCACTTACATGTGGTCCTGAATCAGATCTGATGCTTTTAAAGCATCCTCAGTCTGAACAATCATGTCATATTTTATCTGACTTTATGTCCATGAAGTGAGACAGACGTCACAGTTCTGCTCTGCACAAAGCAAGAAGATCGAATAGACGGAGGCGTGTTACATCATCGTACCAGCGTATGATGTCATCGTATGATCTCACATGCACACGTTTACTTCTGGAAAGAACGCGTGCTGTGCAACGTCACAGCTTCCTCTTCTGGGCTGTAGATGTTTCACATTGTTTTTGATGGAGGTCACATGAAATGATAAAATTCTCAAACATTTCCAGGGCAGGGGGATAACTTATCGCTGCGTCAAGCGAACGATAGCTAAGCTCTCTGGAAACGAAGCTGTACGTCTGAGTTGAGCGTAAACGGCCTTAAAGGCGTCCACGACGCACCAAGTTGGTTATGTTTGAAAAGAGAAAAGATCCATGAAGTTATTTTTTCAGCCCGTCCATTCTTATAATCTAATGTTCAGTAAATTAACTCATCGCGTTGCTGTTAAGTCCAACCAGTCACACATAACTATTAAAAGACAACATTTAATGTCAGCGTTACCTTACGTTAGCATCATTTAACCCCGTTACAGAACATTTACCTTTTCTTTGTGGTACACGGCTAACCTGCAGGAGGTGAAACATGTCGGATGCATTTTCTTTTTAATTGGATGCAAGTCGTCCTGCACAATGACACCCTGCTCATTTTCATACAAGCAAAGAAATTCAACTTAATTTGTTCATTTGGAGGGAATGACTCTTCTACTGCTGTTTTCCAACTTGTCCATGAAAGGAAAACAAAGCAACACGAATGTTGTTTAACTTTTTCCTTTCTGATCTCATGATATGATCCAACGTGGGAATCTGAGGGATCTTTATGATTAATTACTTGTGACATTTGATAACGTGACCAACAGTGAAATCATGACGTTCTTGGTCTGTTGTTACACGGCTGGTTTTCTATCCGTGAGCAACCACTGAAAAGTCACCGAGCTGCTTCTGTTTTATTTTGTGAGGTGAAACATTTCAGGCAGTGGTGGCTGAGTGGTTAGAGGTGGACGTGGAGCTTCCAGGTTCAACTCCCCAGACTGGCAATGAACGTGAACCACTGTGAGCCCCTGAGCAAGGCCCTCAACCCCATGGACGCTGGTCCTAGTGCCAACGGACGGGTCAAATGCAGAGTTAAATTTTTAAGGTTCCCTCATTCCAGTATTAAAATGTTTCAGTCAATTTAACTCAAGATGTATAAAATACTTTGATACTGTGTTGATACATGTAGAATAAAAATGTACTTCATATACTATTACTACAGGAACATTTAATAATTTCCAGTACAACAAACAGCTCAATCTACCTTCATAAGAAATGTCAAGAACCTGACATTTCTAACAAAAATCTGTCTTAATCCATCTGAAACTTCCTCTGGGAGGCTGACCAGGACTTGACGTAATAAAAGTTTTCGGTTCATTCATCAGCAGGGACATTTCATTCATACAAACCCACCGAACATGAGAGGGGGGCTGAGGGCACCCGGGTTTCTCTTGTCCTTCTTCCTACATTCAGATAAAAATGTGTGAAATCCTGAAGACGGACTGGAGCTGGCTGGATTTCATACACTGCTGGGTTCCTATTAGTTTCCTTTTATTCTAAATTACAAATGCATATCTGTCTGATTCTTCCATGTTAAAACATTAAGTGTGAGATTCATCTGGCCTGGATGAAGTTCTGAACCGTCCATCATAACCAGAAGTGATGAAAACCATCTGAGATCCATTTCCATGTAAATCCTGTGCAGCAGCAGAGAAACAACAGTTCTCCTGAACAAACAGCAAAATGCAGCAGAATAATCAGATCACACATTAAATGTTTGCTTGCTGTGTGAATGCTGAGCGGATCCGGCCTGGATGGAGCCTCCTCACGCTGCAATGTTGCTGTCAGGCGCCAGGCAGCCATTTAGGTGCATATGGAGGCAGCTGAGTCTCCACGTAAATGGCTGATGCATTTGGAGTTTTTCTTCCTAATTGCTGAGGGCCATCAGCACCCCCGGCCTCCGCCTGACGCCTTCACGCCGCCGCTGCTCTCCGCTGTGCGGGAATAAAAACCGTTTTTACGTCTCCTCCGGTCCCCGTGCTCTTTAACTGAGCATTAATAAACGGCTGTTCGGAGGAGCACAGCTTTCTCCAGCCTCGGTTAACCCCTTGAGACTCCGGATCAAACAATGAAAAGGATTGGAGGCTTTCCGAACAACGCTTCGATCACCGTGTAATCACACAGAGGGGATCTCAGCCATTACCGTAAAAACACAGCCGACCACCGGCTGTTGAACACCGACCATCGGTTCTGGTCCGATCACACCTTTAAAGGAGAATTTGGAGTCGGAGGCGGCGGTTCTGGTCGCCAACATGTCAGCCTGCATCAATAAACAGCCAAACCACCGCGCTCTATTGTCTGACAGCGGAATCAGACCCACCGGCAGCACCGCGACACGGCGGCTCTTCTACCGCCCGACCCGCTACACCGACCCCGGCCCAGCCTTTTCCACACACCCCCGACCCGTGCCGGGCCTTGAGAAAATCCCCGGGCTCACCTGTGTCCGCTTTCGCCTCAGTGTGTACCGTCTCCGGGTTCACGGTCCGGTCCTCCTGACGCTGCAGCGGATTCTCACCACCAGTCCCCGGCACCGGCAGCCAGCTCTGAGCCGCTGATTGGGCCTCCGCACACTCTCATCCGTTCCTCACAGCCAGACTGGGCGCTGATTGGTCAGAATGCTACTCCGTAAAGTACAGACAGGTCGCTGATTGGCTGCTTCTGTTCACAGCAGAACCAACTTGGCAGGTGATTGGTCTTTAATTTCCGCGGCGGAGACAGAGAGAGATGTGATTGGTCAGTGGGTCTGTTGTTGTCTGTGTCTGAATGGAGAGCCATGTCACCTCCATTGGAGCTGAAAAAAAAGCAGAGTGGTGGTGGAGTCCGGAGGGCGAACCGGATCTCTGGCGGTTTTCTGAAATATTTTCCTAACAGGATGAAAAGAAGCTGCGCTGTTCCCAGCTGAAACACAGAAACAGGCGTTTTCTTATATCGGGGTTCTTACTGGTTTTCACATTCATGACAAAGAGCCGAGGCAGATGGATGAAACCTGTGATTGCAGGACGGATCTGTGTTTTTTATGTGCGCAGAGCACAAGCTAAACACTCCGTACAACCATTAAACGTAGCTACATGTCCCTCGCCTGAAGATCCACGTTTCTGTTGGTAACAGTTTGCGGGAGAAGCGAAGCTTGAAGGAGTGTTTGTTTAGTTTTACATGCTTTCTCCAAAACTATCCTGCCAGAGTTAGAGATGCACCTGAATCAGCAGCAGACTCCAAAGATCCAAGGGGAGCTACATTATATATATATATATATATATATATTAAGACCAAAATCTCGTACCTCAGCTTGGGTGACAGAAAAGATCGACCCTACTGAAGAGCTGAGTGAAAACACTGTCCAGATAAAGTTCAGCCTTTTTGTTCAGGCTAATTGTAATTAACATGCATCCAACACGGTGGTCCAGCTTTAAAATAGGTGTGACCAAGAACATCCCGTAACACATAGTAAGGCCACCACTGTTTTGTCTATACTTTCACGTCACAACTTATTCCTGAACTCTTTTTGTTGGTGACACAAAAACAGAAGCATGTCTGAGGAAATGGTGAACAATTAAAACACTTGCAGTGAGCAGGTCATACAAACTAGCCATTACCCATTTCATGTTGTGTTTAGCAAATGAACTTTCAGGTGAGTGCAGTTCTGTGTTTCATGCATCATTTCTGCTCCATCACAAGACAAAACTGATGCAGTCTTGCTCCTGAAGTCGGTGTGGTGCTGTGACTGAGGACCTTGTAGTTTGGCTCATAACTACAAACAGCCAGTCTGATGCAATCTGTGAGGTGTCAGAAAGTCGGCTCCTGTACTTTGATTGTTTTTATTTGTGAAAATGCCCTTTCACAGAGGTACGTGGATCCACAGCAAGCACTCATTTTTAATGCACATGCACTGAGGAGAGGAAACTTCTCTGCTGACAAGTCCTCAAAAGTCTCTGTCCCTTGACCTGACTTTGGGGAAGAAGGGAAAGTGTGTCAGCCTCCCTTTCTTGAGATGTGTGGTCCAGACACTGAGCTTGGCCTTGAAGGCATTCACGGCGTTATCATGTGGGGAAGGTGTATTTTTCTTGGAGCTCAGCTATGCTGTTAAAGTCTGTCAGAAACCCCAGAGCTATTTTTCAAGAGCTACAGGGAAAGTCTCCAAGATTGACCAGTCGATTGTGATTGACGGGTTGGTCACCCTGCTCTACAATATAGGCCGTATCTAAAGCCGTTATTTTCTTTGCCAGATAAATCATTTTTTGGTGTTTGTAATATCTTTTAGCTCCCTTTTAAAGTTCATATCTTGTATAATAATCTTTAACATCTGTAAGTTTTATTTGTGACACTGAAAAAGGCTCAAAGCCTTTATTTTAGGGTTTCCAGACACCTGAGAATCCCTGATGGACATTACAGTTGGTGGAATTCTGTTACTTGGCCAACCCACACTAACTTCTGTCTTATCGTGGCCACCCCGTGAAACATTTCCTGGATACAGCCCTGCTTCTTAGACCGACATTCAGGCAGAAGTCATCTCTATGAAAACATTAAACATGATGTAAACATCTGGATCTATATCATCTACAATCAATCAATCAATCAATCAATCAATCAATCAATGATCTGCCCACACCACTGTTTCTCAAATGGGGGTACACATACCCTTTGGGGTACGTAAGAAACAAGAACAGATAACTACAATGATCTTCATGTAAAATTGATAATAGTGTGATAAATATTTTAATAAAACAGAAATAAAAGCTTCTGTTCCTTAATTTTCTATTCAGCTTATTCCAGTTCAGGGTCGCAAGGAAGCTGGAGCCCGTCCCAGCAAGGTGCAGGTGAGAATTATCTTGATAAATTTAGGCTTATAAACTGATTCTAACAAACCAGATCACCTGCATACCAGGACATTTAACATTCTGGGTCGTACCAGATAGCATCACCTGCCAACCACCGATCACATCAGAAACTTGGAACCATGGATTCCTGGTTGAATTATAGGGTCAATACTGAAACCAGAGTCCAGATCCAAAGAAGGTGAAAGCAGAGCCGGTAAAATTCTGTCAGTATGATGGTGAGAATGTTTGATCATCTCCGTCCATGAACTGCAGCCTGACCCGAGACGTGATGTTTCAGAAAGTAGCTAACAGCAGCATGAAACCAGAACATCTCCATCTTACCACAAACATCACCTGTCATGTTGGTAATTTACTGAATTCAGCTCCTCACAGACTCCATGCTAAAATTCTCCACCATGGAGTCTTCTTCTGTGGTGTCTTTGCTGGTAGCTTAAAAAACCTTGATGATGTGAAGACCTCCTGCTGCTGCTGCTGATGTTCTGGCAGAGACGATGAACACAAACCCAGCAGAAAAACTAAAATCTGGGTCTGATGACAGCAGGACAGATGAAACGGGAACAGCCCTTGTTGAACTTGAACTTTCCACTCCAGCTGGATGAATCCACAGATGTGAGTGGAAATCCAAAACGTTTTGTTCTTAATGTTAATAGAGACAATATTTACTGACATGTCCTGTTCTGGAAAAGTTTGGAGGGAAGATAACAGGAAACAGGAGAGGACGTCTTTAATGTTAACACATTTTTACATGAAAATAGTCTGAGATTTTACTGATGAGAAACGGTTTGATTTGAAAGGATTAATGTCAAATAACATTTTACATTTGAAAATATTTCTTTGGGTACAAATTTATATAAATCAGGCACTGATGGTACAGTGTTGTGCTCCAACCAAAACAGCTTTAGTCAGGTAAAAAAAGTTTGAGAAACTCTGGTCAACATAAAACCCATGGAAACAGAACAGTTGTTGTGCAAGCAAACATCTGTATTACATCTTATTTCACCCCATGCAATACGCATTTACACATGAAACAAAGTTAGTCAGCAGTGTGGGGATGCTTGTTTTGTTTAGACCAACCATGCCTTTTAAAAAAAAACCAAACATAAATACAAACCACTCAGTCTGGAACTCAGTCTGTAGTTGAAGTAGCCACTGAGCTTTCTTATGTGCAGCCCATCACAAAGTCTTTGTACTTTTCTGGTAGCCGAACAACACGACCACGTCTGGTTTGAGCTGGCCGTGATAAAGAGGGAAGTTCATCATCACTTACAGTCGTCTCTGTGTCAGAGCAGACAGTGTGTTCATATTCTGCTGAATCGGGCTCTAAGTTCACCTGGAAGATGTTCGGTGCTTTCCTAAGATGGCATTTGTTGCATCTGTAGAGCAACCGTCACTGTCATGAGAACATGGTTCACTCCTCTGTGAGGTGGCCACAGCTGGGTGTCAACCTTGCTCCATCTGCATGTGTGCAGATCAGGAAGCTCCTTTGCTCCTCTGTTGTAGTACTGCTGCTGCCTATGTTGAGGTTTTTGGAGAGTGGAATGCATGCTTGGAACTGCTGGCTGCAGAAGTGAGCTGGAGCTTGATAGGGTACTTATGAGGACCTTCCCCATAAGCAGTTGAACAAGAAAATAGTCCATGCCAGTTATAAGTGCAGTACCAGTGCATTCTTTGAGGCGGAGGCCAGCTTTTTCTGTGTGTCCAGCAACATTTGCAGGGTTTCAAAATGTCAGTTTGTGTTGAGTCCTGTTCTTGTATTGCAGCAACCAGAAGGTCTTTACATGGTGTGTAGGTGACATTCAGGCCGTATCCCCTGTAGCTAGAACAGCATTCTCTGCAGTCTGGACGAGGCTGCTCCAAGTGGTTTCTGCAGAATGGATTCTAAATGTTTGTGGTCAGAGAACATATTAACCTTTACTTCATATACATACCGTTGGAACTTTTTAACAGAGAAAACTATTGCTAGAAGTTCTTTCTCTATTTGTCCATAGTTCTTCTCTCCTCTGTATCTGTTAATGGTCTTGATGCAAAGACTATGGGTTAGCCATACTGCATGAGACATGTGGTGCCATTGACATACACTATCCTTCCACAATTGCAGTCTCAGTGGTGCTGTTAAAAAGGCTTCACCGGGAATGTACTGTGACAGGTACTTGATCATACCCACCATCCTTTGCAGACCTGCGCGGTCCATGGGAGATGGCATTTCAGCAATGGCCTTCACTTTTGCTCTATTAACCTTAATGCCATCTGATGTGACAGTGTGGCCCATGTAGTTTGCCTCTTTGCCTCTTTTGGTCTGGCCATCACTCTCTGTAGTATCTTGTCATGTTCTTTTGTTGTGACTGCAATGATCATATCATCTGCAATGATATGAACACCAGGAATGTCACCAAAAGCTTCACGGTTGTGCTGTTGAAAGACTTCGCTGCTTAAATTGATTCCTCCCCCATGGTGTGTTGAAGATGCACAGCAGCGGTTACTCCTTCTCTAACTTTATTTGCTAGTAGCCATATTTTTCATCCACTGCTGAGTATATCTTTCTACCAGCAAGTCTGCCCAGCTCTTCATCTGCTGTTGGTTTGGATTAATGTTGTCTCAGTTTTGCCTTGTTCAAATCACGAGGGTCCAAGCAAACCCAAAGCCTCTTTTTATCTTTCTTTTCAGTCACCACAAGGCTGTTCACTTACGTGGTTGGCCCTGTAACATTTGCTCCTACATCCGCTACTAAAAAGTCATTAAGCATGGCTTTGAGCTTGTGCATCACTGCCCATGGTATTTTCCTGTAGCCATGTATAGCTGGCATAGCTCTGGGGTCAATGTAGATGTAAAGCTCTTTAGAAAATTCTCCTAGACCTTCAAAGACACTAGCATGTTGAGCCATCAACTCCTCTTTGTAGTAAACACAATGCCTCACAAGCATCTTTACTTAGGATGGGAATAGGTGAGGTTTGGATACATAAAACAGAAAGTTTGCCTGAGCTCTGTGAATGGAGCATTTGACAGTATTTGTCCCTTCAGGTTTTAGTTCCACTCTTCCATATGCCACCAGTTCTGTTTTTGTAGGCTGCACTTGTAGGTAGGTGTTCCTTTCTTGACTGGACTTGAATATGTCCAGTGGCAGGACATTGGCCTCAGCTCCTGTATCCAACTTAAACTTCACATCCATGTCATCAGTACTTATTTCGGCATACCAGGAGTTGTCCTTTTTGACATTCTGTTGATCAGTGTTAACAGCTCCAATAAACAACGTGTCTATATCTGGACATAAATCATGCACCGTCTTTTTCTGCTGTGTACTACCTGACACACATATCTTGGCATAGTCATTTGGCTTCCCACACTTGCGGAAAGAAACACCATACGCTGGGCATTGTTTTGGTTGATGTGATTTTCACATTTTCAGCAAGGATTGCCTGATGCAACAGTGTGTGTTTTCTGAGCTTGTTTTTCTGTCCTCCATGCCATGGCTGACTGTCTTCTTGCATATTTTTGTGCATTGCATTGCCCCTCTTGGGCAACTGTTCTCATTACTTGTATTTGTGCTTTAGCGGTCTCAGCAGCTCTACAGGTGTCAGACAATAGCTTTCTCTAATGTGAGATTTGGTTTTTTTCAGACATTAGTATGTCAGACTGAACACAATCTTATCTCTGATCATGTCCTTTTCTGAGGCGCCAAACTCAGTCTTTGCACTTTTGTCTGAGCTCAGTCACACATTTTTCAGTCGTGACATATTCTGCCATAGGATGTGCCCACAACTAGTATCTTTCAAAAACTGTATTTTTCTTGGGCGTTTCTTGAGTAAGTTCTGAAGGTTGCTAAAATTAGGGCACCTATCAGTTCATCATCGTGTATTGAGTGTGTTTTACACTTCCAGAGCCTCGTCTGCTAGTGCATCCAGCAGTGACTACTTTAATCTTTTCCTCCTTACCATCTACACCACTCACGGTGTGTAGATTTGGAAGTGCTGTTCCTTAACATCTCCAGTTCTCCAATATTGCCGGCCAACACCAGCGGCAATGGTAATCTGAACAGATCCATCTTTTGTGTACTCACCGCCTTCCCAGGAGTTGTTCAGTTTATTAGCTTCAGTTAGCCTTAGCTTGCTAGCAGAACTCTCATGTCAGGAAACCCAGGCAAAAAGAAGATCTGGACCAATGTCTGACACCATGTATAAAGGACTGTGTATAAAGTGTGTATACAGAGAAGGCAGGCTCAGCTCGATAGTACAAACAGATCATTTGTTTTTGACGAGTCATTATGACGAGGATTATAAACTACATTATTGTTCCTAAATTATTGATTTAGGTCTATTAGCTCTATTAGATCTATTAAATCTATTAGATTAGCTGTCAGCCTGACCTTTTCAAGCTTGTTACATACTCCACGAGAACATTGCTCTTGTTCTCAACACTGCAAGAACAATAAAGTTTTGGGCAATTCATACTCCACGAGAAGCTTCGTTTGCAACAGGGTGAGATTACTGCAGGGGTGATGTCTGTGTTTTTATATGCAATGAATAGCTGACTGGGTTATTTAATTTTAAAGAAGATGCTTTGTCCATGGCAGAGTGGGATTGTGCACACGGTGGTGTTGGTGTCGTTAAATCTCACTTGTGTTCTATACATTTACGTACTTTCTCACTATCTCTATTAGCTGTTCATTTAAACTATCTGTTCAGCCTGCATCAGGGGAAATGCGGAAGCCACAACTTTCCTTTTCATTTTTTATGCGTTAACCATGTCCACCTTAAATGTCTCAACAATGACACAATACTTCTCAAAGCCCCACAAGAAGGAAGTTCTGCTCAGCTTATGTTTCAAGAACTGTACCCATTCACGTCTGCAAAAGCAAAATGGTGTAGTTTTTTTTCCCCCTAACAGCGAGACTCCACGAGAAGCAAGAATCTTGCTCTCAAAGCTGCAAGAACAAGAACAAAGTTCTCGCTTCACATGGAGCATGTAACAGTCATTAGTCTTGCTGTTATCCTGGTCTGGAGCAGACTAGCTCACAGAATAAATTCCCATGGTAAGTGATGTGAAACCTAATCAAGGATAAGCAGAACAATCTATTATTCCAGTTTGGTGAAATATTCTTCTGGGGCCTGTTTCACAAAAGTAGAATTTTGTTTACATCTATCTTATGTTAGATTTGATTAGAAGCTTTATTGTTATTATACAGCGGAGTACAGCGAAACTTTGTTTAGCAGCTGTCTCCAGCAGCAGCCATATATCAAATGTGCATATCGACATATATATAAACAACCAGCCACATGTATATTAATAAATAAATACTCAAGCCACTGTACAAAAATAAAAGTAAATGTGTAAGCTGAAAGGAGTGTAAGCTTATTGAGAGTGTGAAGAGTAGTCAGGACAGCAGTCTTTATTATTGCACAGGCTGTTTTGGTGGGAGGTGGGGGGGTAGTGTTTCCTGTTTTAGTCTCTTTACAGCCATGGGTAAGTAGCACGTTTAAGTCTGTTTGAGTCTAACATGTGTGATGTTATCTTCACCAAATTAGTAAGATCCTGGTAAGTTATTTAATATTAAAGATGCAACTTTAACTGAGCTTCTACCTAAAGTTCATGAAACGCCTGCACTGCAACAAGAATACAGTGGTCCACTAGATGGCAGCACTGTAGCGTCTTATAACTGACAATGCTGAGTTAGTGTACACTTACACTTCTATCCACCCACCCATCCATCCATCCATCCATCTATCCACCCATCCACTCATCCATCCATCCATTCATCCACCCACCCATCCATCCATCCATCCATCCATCTATCTATCCACCCATCCATCTATCCACCCATCCACCCATCCACCCATCCATCCATCCATTCATCCACCCATCCATCCATCCATCCATCCATCTATCTATCCACCCATCCATCCATCCATCTATCCACCCATCCACCCATCCACCCATCCATCCATCCATTCATCCATCCACCCATCCATCCATCCATTCATCCATCCATCCATCCATCCATCCATCCATCCATCCATCCATCCATCCATCCATCCATCCATCCATCTACCCATCCATCTATCCACCCATCCACCCATCCATCCATCCATCCATCCATCCATCTACCCATCCATCTATCCACCCATCCACCCATCCACCCATCCATCCATCCATTCATCCACCCATCCATCCATCCATCCACTCATCCATCCATCCATCCACTCATCCACCCATCCATCCATCCATCCATCCATCCATCCATCCATCCATCCATCCATCCATCTACCCATCCATCTATCCACCCATCCACCCATCCACCCATCCACCCATCCATTCATCCACCCATCCATCCATCCATCCATCCATCCATCCATCCACCCATCCATCCATCCACCCATCCACCCATCCACCCATCCACCCATCCATCCACCCATCCACCCATCCATCCATCCATCCATCCATCCATCCATCCATCCATCCATCCACCCATCCATCCACCCATCCATCCACTCATCCATCCATCCATCCATCCATCCATCCATCCACCCATCCATCCACCCATCCATCCACTCATCCATCCATCCATCCATCCATCCATATATATAGGCTGCACAGACACAGACGTCTGAGCCGTTTTAGCCAAAAACCTGCGTCCAAATACGCCATCTGAGCTTGTTAAGAATGCGTCGTGAAAGTTTCTTTTGTATAGAAGTGCATCAATAAATTAGATGCACTCTGTTGTTTTACCTACACTAAGTGTTGTAGCCCTTTAATTTTTAAAAAACCTCACAGACTGTGGTGGCCAGTGTCCTTTTCTATGCTGTGGTGTGTTGGGGAGGCAGCATAAAGAAAAGGGACGCAGCACGGCTGGATAGAGTGATCCGAAGGGCAGGATCTGTGGTGGGCACAGAGCTGGACTCTTTGGTCTCAGTGGCAGAAAAAAGGACCTTGGACAAGATCCTGACCATCCTGGACTCCTCCTCTCACCCTCTGCATAGAACTCTGAGCAGGCAGAGGAGTGTGTTCAGCCCCAGACTACTGTCCCTGACCTGCTCCACCAACAGACTCAAAAACTCTTTCGTACCCCGGGCCATCCGGCTGTACAACATCTCGCTGAGGGCGCAGGGGTCACAACCACAACCATAGTCTGAATAGTTTTTATGGACATGTGCCTTTTTCTCATTTGGAAGCATATTTGCTTTCATCTCATTCTGTAAACACTGTTTCAGCAGTTTTTGCACATCCTGCACTTTTTCACTCATGCACCTTGTTTGACTACCACTGTCAACATATGTACATACTTGATCACCTGTACAGTATATATGTACATAGACCATAATAATGACTCTTGTTCGGTCCAACTCGGAGTGTGTTTTTGCGTCACAGCACATCTAGCTGAGTAGACATTACAATGAGTGTACAATAGTTTTTACCATTTTGTCTATCTTTATTTAATTTTAAATTAGTCTAGTTATGCTTAAGTACTAACCCCTAATGTCAAGTACTAACCTTTAATGTATGTATATGCTACTGGATGCTTGAATTTCCCTCGGGATCAATAAATTATCTATCTATCTATCTATCTATCTAGTTTTCATATAGACAATAAAATGGTCAAAGTTTGTTTCTGGGAGCCTTCATCGATCACCTGGAAAACTTCCTTGTCCTTAAAGTTCATTTCTATGCATTTGAATTTTATTAAGATAAATGAAGGTTATCATTTGGGTCAAATGTATATCCTTCCTCCGTTTACCTGCTGACCTTCCTCTGAAAGCAGCACATTTAGGATAAATCTGACCCCGTCTCTGCAGGTCATGGAGGAGACTTCAGGAGACTGGTGTTTGCAGCAGGAAAGAAACGCTGACAAGTCTGCCTACCTTTCCTCAAAGGTATACGGAGACCTCACCTGAGACGATGGCCTGAACAATAGAAATGAAATGAAAGAAAAATTGTGAATTTTCATAAATCCCAGCTACTATCTGGTGAGAGGTGATACATCCTGGACAGTTTGGCAGTATCATGAGAATGTCCTAAAGGATTTGTAACCCCAGTCTGTGGAGTGATTTGCATCACCCAGGTGACGGCGGCTGGTTCACACCTGTGTGAAAAAAGTTCCACGTCAATGTGTCAGCAAGTTGAACAGAATCAGATAACATAAACCTCCATTAAAGTGGAGGAACAATAAATCACATGATCCAAGTGGCAACACGAAAACAAAGCACAACACAAGCAGTGACTTGGTTTGTTCATGACTCTTATTTCCACCGTGGACTGAAGCCAGCTGAGGCTGCAGGAAGCTGCTGCTTTGTGGAAAAGACTCGGTGCACAGCTGATACCAGTCGAAGATGTGGCGGTCCACGCAGAAAGGTTCACTGCTGCATTGTCTGATGATGACAACATGGATGTGGGTCACTAAAGAGACAGGGGGAATAAAAATTTAACTTAAACATGATAAAACAGCAACTATATGCTGGAAAACTCAACAACTAAATAACAGCATATATATGAGTGAATAATAACTAAATAATAAACCTTTTCAAAGGAACTGTTGTCAGTAAACTTCTGGATCTTGAACAATGTTCCTGCTCTTTACAACAACCTAAACATGTAAATGCTGCCTTTACAATGTTACAGAAGATAAAGGTATAACTCATAAATACCTTTTACATGGTATAGCTCTGATACTTTCACTGGCCCACTTTTCAATATCAGCCTGAAAATCACTGAAATCCTCACATCCTGAAAAAAGGGGGAAAAAGAAAACAGAATTGATAGATGAGTAAATTATGCCAATATTATGCGACCAATGTTTTTTTTAATACAAGGTACGCATAAAAAATAAGCAAAAAATAAACTGGATACTGTAAATTAAACAAATATTGGCAATTTATGATTCACTCACAGGATCTCAGTGGAGTCGGACATCTTTTCTGCCTGGAGTTTGGTACTTTCCAAAAAGCTCTGTGTTGAGTAGGAATCCCAGTCTACAAGCAACCTCGTCCTCCTCAGTATAAAGGCATTCATTCCGTAACTGTCCTTTGAATCTTAAAATCTGGTTCAGCCACAGTAATTTTCCTTCTTCTCAAAGTGTTCATGCTCCAGAAGTCAGGTTGATGTGCACGTGTCAGCATTATGACGTTTCTGTAGGTCATTTTCAACGCCTGATCTTCTTCAGAAATCAGAAATCAGAAATACTTTATTAATCCCTTGCAGGGAAATTCATGTTTTCAGTACAACCCATCCAAGACTAGACAAAACAACATATAACACAAACAAGAACAGGCAGACTGACGGAGCAGCCGTTTCTACAGCGCTCCTTGTCTTAGATATAGGTGAAAGGTAACATTAGGGGAGTAAGATGTAGCTGGAGAGGATAAAAAAAAAGGCATCTCCACACTGGGCCTAAGGGCCCATTATTGAGATACAAAAAACACTCCTCAGTACATAAAGAACAAAACTCAGACAATCACAACATCAGAAACACGTGGCGGGGGGGGGGGGGTCTCCCATCACAGCAAGTCCGGACGCAGCTGACACGAGCGCAGTCCAGTTGACCCGCCGCCAGGGAGTGGAAGGAGCGGGGTAAGGAGCAGCCCCAGGCAGTGAATCACGGGGGGATGTATCTGTAATGGTGTACTTGAGTGTGGTGCATGTATGTGTGTGCGTAGAAGTGAGCATATGAACTTTGCCCCAGTTCTCCCTCACAGTCTCTGCCACCTGATGATAGTGGGGCATCCTTGAGGGCTGATCCAGGTTGAAGTCCATCGCCCGTGAAGAGGGTGAGGGGAGGGTGGGGGACTGAGCGTCCATCAACAAAACATTCCAGGGAGCTTTCAACCAGCCATTCAAGGCCAGCACAGGGAGCCAAATTTGATAACAGCATTTGTTTTGGTTCAGGCCAGAGCTGTTTCGTCTGCCTTGAGTCTCTACAGTGGTCCCACTGGCGACTCCAATCATCCGAATTTTGGGTCAATTTCCATCCAGCCGAGCTGACAACTTCTCCAAGTTGGTGACCACCTCACGTACAAGCCCAGAAATCGCAACCAGTTTGCCATCCAGAACTGGAATAGCCTCCAGTTTACGATTCAGCTCCTGTACCGCCACAGCCTGATTGTTCGTAGCTCGGCACACACCAGCACAGAAATCCGGCAGCTTGCCAGTGACTGCCGACAGTGTCCGAATTTTGCGATATGCCAGGAAACCGCCCGCTCCAAACAGCAGAAACCCAGTTATCATGAATCCGAATGTATAGATGTCTTCAGCGTCCTCAACAGAAAGGATCGACAGACACATGACTTTCCACACTCCCCAGGAATCCATCACATATCCAGCCGAAAACGTTCCGCCAGGGCAAGCAGGCTCCCCTACGCCTGTTTTCCGGTTCGAATAAATTTGGTCGATTGCATTTAGGGACCAGCTGATCAGATCCATATCTCAAGATTTAAGTTTTGGAAGGAAATGCAGAGAGAGGCTCAGAGAGATGACAGGACAGTAGCAGGGCAGAGTGGGAGAGGGAGGGAGAAGAAAAAGCGTCTGCCTCGGTTGAGAGCCGGAAGAGATGTGATCGCCACATGCATCATGTACAGGAGATTGTATTTATCATCTTTATTGCTTGATGTCCAGTAGTTGCAGATGCAGTCGTTATTAACAGAGAAGCAGCGTTGAAGCGCTACCTCTGTATTTTTAAACCAGTTAGCAGAAAATGGAAAAAATGCTGCTTTTAATGTGTGTCAGCTAATTTGTAGGCACTATAGTTGTTGAACCTGTATGACCTGGAACCTGAATGACCTGGAACCTGTATCACCTGCAACCTGTATGACCTGGAACCTGAATGACCTGGAACCTGTATCACCTGGAACCTGTATCACCTGCAACCTGTATGACCTGGAACCTGTATGACCTGGAACCTGTATCACCTGGAACCTGTATCACCTGCAACCTGTATGACCTGGAACCTGTATCACCTGGAACCTGTATGACCTGGAACCTGAATGACCTGGAACCTGTATGACCTGGAACCTGTATGACCTGGAACCTGAATGATCTGGAACCTGTATGAGCGGGAACCTGTATGACCTGGAACCTGTATCAACTGGAACCTGTATGACCTGGAACCTGTATGACCTGGAACCTGTATCACCTGCAACCTGTATGACCTGGAACCTGTATGACCTGGAACCTGTATCACCTGGAACCTGTATCACCTGCAACCTGTATGCCTGGAACCTGTATGACCTGGAACCTGTATGACCTGGAACCTGAATGATCTAGAACCTGTATGAGCGGGAACCTGTATGACCTGGAACCTGTATCACCTGCAACCTGTATGACCTGGAACCTGTATGACCCGGAACCTGTATGACCTGGAACCTGAATGATCTAGAACCTGTATGAGCGGGAACCTGTATGACCTGGAACCTGTATCAACTGGAACCTGTATGACCTGGAACCTGTATGACCTGGAACCTGTATGACCTGGAACCTGTATGACTTGGAACCTGAATGGCCTGGAAGCTGTATGACGTGGAACCTGTATGACTGGAAACCTGTATGACCTGGAACCTGTATGACCTTGAACCTGTATGTCCTGGAACCTGTATGACCGGGAACCTGTATGACCTGGAACCTGTATGACCTGGAACCTGAATGGCCTGAAACCTGTATGGTCTGGAACCTGAATGATCTTGAACCTGTATGACCTGGAACCTGTATGGCCTGGAACCTGTATGACCTGGAACCTGTATGAACTGGAACCTGTATGGCCTGGAACCTGTATGACGTGGAACCTGTATGGCCTGGAACATGTATGACCTGGAATCTACATAACCTGGAACCTGTATGGCCTGGAACCTGTATGACTGGAAACCTGTATGACCTGGAACCTGTATGACCTGGAACCTGTATGACGTGGAACCTGTATGACCTGGAACCTGTATGGCCTGGAACCTGTAATGACCTGGAACCTGTATGACCTGGAACCTGTATGACCGGGACCCTGTATGACCTGGAACCTGTATGGCCTGGAACCTGTATGGCCTGGAACCTGTATGACGTGGAACCTGTATGACGTGGAACCTGTATGGTCTGGAACCTACATAACCTGGAACCTGTATGACTGGGAACCTGTATGACTGGAAACCTGTATGACCTGGAACCTGTATCACCTGGAACCTGTATTGCCTGGAACCTGAATGACCTGGAACCTGTATCACCTGGAACCTGTATGACCGAGAACCTGTATGACCTGGAACCTGTATGATCTGGAACCTGTATGGGCTGGAACCTGTATGGCCTGGAACCTGTATGACCTGGAACCTACATAACCTGGAACCTGTATGGCCTGGAACCTGTATGACTGGAAACCTGTATGACCTGGAACCTGTATGACCTTGAACCTGTATGTCCTGGAACCTGTATGACCGGGAACCTGTATGGCCTGGAACCTGTATGACCTGGAACCTGTACGGCCTGGAAGCTGTATGACGTGGAACCTGTATGACGTGGAACCTGTATGGCCTGGAACCTGTATGACCTGGAACCTGTATCACCTGGAACCTGTATGACCGAGAACCTGTATGACCTGGAACCTGTATGACCTGGAACCTGTATGACCCTGAACCTGTATCACCTGGAACCTGTATGGCCTGGAACCTGTATGACTGGAAACCTGTATGACCTGGAACCTGTATGACCTGGAACCTGTATGACGTGGAACCTGTATGACCTGGAACCTGTATGGCCTGGAACCTGTATGACCTGGAACCTGTATGACCTGGAACCTGCATAATCTGGAACCTGTATGACCTGGAACCTGTATGACCTGGAATCCTGTATCACCTGGAACCTGTATGGTCTGGAACCTGTATGACCTGGAACTTGTATGACCTGGAACCTGTATGATCTAGAACCTGTATGACCTGGAACCTGTATGACCTGGAACCTGTATGGCCTGGAACCTGTATGGGCTGGAACCTGTATGGCCTGGAACCTGTATGACCTGGAACCTACATAACCTGGAACCTGTATGGCCTGGAACCTGTATGACTGGAAACCTGTATGACCTGGAACCTGTATGACCTTGAACCTGTATGTCCTGGAACCTGTATGACCGGGGAACCTGTATGACCTGGAACATGTATGACCTGGAACCTGTACGGCCTGGAAGCTGTATGACGTGGAACCTGTATGACGTGGAACCTGTATGGCCTGGAACCTGTATGACCTGGAACCTGTATCACCTGGAACCTGTATGACCGAGAACCTGTATGACCTGGAACCTGTATGACCCTGAACCTGTATCACCTGAACCTGTATGGCCTGGAACCTGTATGACTGGGAACCTGTATGACCTGGAACCTGTATGACCTGGAACCTGTATGACCTGGAACCTGTATGACCTGGAACCTGTATGACCTGGAACCTGTATGACCTGGAACCTGTATGACCTGGAACCTGTATTGCCTGGAACCTGAATGATCTGGAACCTGTATGACCTGGAACCTGTATGACCTGGAACCTGTATGACCTGGAACCTGTATGACCTGGAACCTGTATGACCTGGAACCTGCATGGCCTGGAACCTGTATGACGTGGAACCTGTATGACGTGGAACCTGTATGGTCTGGAACCTACATAACCTGGAACCTGTATGACTGGGAACCTGTATGACTGGAAACCTGTATGACCTGGAACCTGTATCACCTGGAACCTGAATGACCTGAAACCTGTATCACCTGGAACCTGTATTGCCTGGAACCTGAATGACCTGGAACCTTTATCACCTGGAACCTGTATGACTGGGAACCTGTATCACCTGGAACCTGTATGACCTGGAACCTGTATGGCCTGGAACCTGCATGACCTGGAACCTGTATGACCTGGTACCTGTATGAACTGGAACCTGCATAACCTGGAACCTGTATGACCTGGAACCTGTATGACCGAGAACCTGTATGGACTGGAACATGTATGACCTGGAACCTGTATGACCTTGAACCTGTATGGCCTGGAACCTGCATGGCTGGGAACCTGTATGACCTGAAACCTGTATGACCTGGAACTTGTATGACCTGGAACCTGTATCACCTGGAACCTGTATCCCCTGGAACCTGTATGGTCTGGAACCTGTATGACCTGGAACTTGTATGACCTGGAACCTCATTGACCTGGAACCTGTATGACCTGGAACCTGTATTGCCTGGAACCTGAATGATCTGGAACCTGTATGACCTGGAACCTGTATGACCGGGAACCTGTATGACCTGGAACCTGTATGACCTGGAACCTGTATGGCCTGGAACCTGCATGGCCTGGAACCTGTATGACGTGGAACCTGTATGACGTGGAACCTGTATGGTCTGGAACCTACATAACCTGGAACCTGTATGACTGGGAACCTGTATGACTGGAAACCTGTATGACCTGGAACCTGTATCACCTGGAACCTGAATGACCTGAAACCTGTATGACCTGGAACCTGTATTGCCTGGAACCTGAATGACCTGGAACCTGTATTATCTGGAACCTGTATGACCGGGAACCTGTATGACCTGGAACCTGTATGACCGGGAACCTGTATGGCCTGGAAGCTGTATGACGTGGAACCGTGTATGACGTGGAACCTGTATGGCCTGGAACCTGTATGATCTGGAACCTGTATCACCTGGAACCTGTATGACCGGGAACCTGTATGACCTGGAACCTGTATGACCTGGAACCTGTATGACCCTGAACCTGTATCACCTGGAACCTGAATGACCTGGAACTTGAATGACCTGGAACCTGAATGACCTGGAACCTGTATAACCTGGAACCTTTATGACCGGGAACCTGTATGACCTGAAACCTGTATGAACTTGAACCTGTATGATCTAGAACCTGTATGACCTGGAACTTGTATGACCTGGAACCTGTATGGCCTGGAACCTGTATGGGCTGGAACCTGTATGGCCTGGAACCTGTATGACCTGGAACCTGTATCAACTGGAACCTGTATGACCTGGAACCTGTATGACCTGGAACCTGTATCACCTGGAACCTGTATGACCCTGAACCTGTATCACCTGGAACCTGTATGGCCTGGAACTTGTATGACTGGAAACCTGTATGACCTGGAACCTGTATGACGTGGAACCTGTATGGTCTGGAACCTACATAACCTGGAACCTGTATGACTGGGAACCTGTATGACTGGAAACCTGTATGACCTGGAACCTGTATCACCTGGAACCTGAATGACCTGAAACCTGTATGACCTGGAACCTGTATTGTCTGGAACCTGAATGACCTGGAACCTTTATCTCCTGGAACCTGTATGACTGGGAACCCGTATGACCTGGAACCTGTATGACCTGGAACCTGTATGGCCTGGAAGCTGTATGACGTGGAACCTGTATGACGTGGAACCTGTATGGCCTGGACCCTGTATGATCTGGAACATGTATCACCTGGAACCTGTATGACCGGGAACCTGTATGACCTGGAACCTGTATGACCTGGAACCTGTATGACCCTGAACTGTATCACCTGGAACCTGAATGACCTGGAACTTGAATGACCTGGAACCTGTATAACCTGGAACCTGTATGACCGGGAACCTGTATGACCTGAAACCTGTATGAACTTGAACCTGTCTGATCTAGAACCTGTATGACCTGGAACTTGTGTGACCTGGAACCTGTATGGCCTGGAACCTGTATGGGCTGGAACCTGTATGGCCTGGAACCTGTATGACCTGGAACCTACATAACCTGGAACCTGTATGGCCTGGAACCTGTATGACTGGAAACCTGTATGACCTGGAACCTGTATGACCTTGAACCTGTATGACGTGGAACCTGTATGACCGGGAACCTGTATGACCTGGAACCTGTATGACCTGGAACCTGTACGGCCTGGAAGCTGTATGACGTGGAACCTGTATGACGTGGAACCTGTATGGCCTGGAACCTGTATGACCTGAAACCTGTATCACCTGGAACCTGTATGACCGAGAACATGTATGACCTGGAACCTGTATGACCTGGAACCTGTATGACCCTGAACCTGTATCACCTGGAACCTGTATGGCCTGGAACCTGTATGACTCGAAACCTGTATGACCTGGAACCTGTATGACCTGGAACCTGTATGACGTCGAACCTGTATGACCTGGAACCTGTATGGCCTGGAACCTGTATGACCTGGAACCTGTATGACCTGGAACCTGCATAATCTGGAACCTGTATGACCTGGAACCTGTATGACCGGGAACCTGTATGACCTGGAACCTGTATGGTCTGGAACCTGTATGACCTGGAACTTGTATGACCTGGAATCTCAATGACCGGGAACCTGTATGGCCTGGAACCTGCATGGCCTGGGACCTGTATGACGTGGAACCTGTATGGTCTGGAACCTACATAACCTGGAACCTGTATGACTGGGAACCTGTATGACTGGAAACCTTTATGACCTGGAACCTGTATGACCTGGAACCTGAATGACCTGAAACCTGTATGACCTGGAACCTGTATTACCTGTAACCTGAATGACCTGGAACCTGTATCACCTGGAACCTGTATGACCGGGAACCTGTATGACCTGGAACCTGTATGACCTGGAACCTGTATGGCCTGGAAGCTGTATGACGTGGAACCTGTATGACGTGGAACCTGTATGGCCTGGAACCTGTATGATCTGGAACCTGTATCACCTGGAACCTGTATGACCGGGAACCTGTATGACCTGGAACCTGTATGACCCTAAACCTGTATCACCTGGAACCTGAATGACCTGGAACTTGAATGACCTGGAACCTGAATGACCTGGAACCTGTATAACCTGGAACCTGTATGACCGGGAACCTGTATGACCTGAAACCTGTATGAACTTGAACCTGTATTGCCTGTAACCTGAATGACCTGGAACCTGTATCACCTGGAACCTGTATGACCGGGAACCTGTATGACCTGGAACCTGTATGACCTGGAACCTGTATGGCCTGGAAGCTGTATGACGTGGAACCTGTATGACGTGGAACCTGTATGGCCTGGAACCTGTATGATCTGGAACCTGTATCACCTGGAACCTGTATGACCGGGAACCTGTATGACCTGGAACCTGTATGACCTGGAACCTGTATGACCCTGAACCTGTATCACCTGGAACCTGAATGACCTGGAACTTGAATGACCTGGAACCTGAATGACCTGGAACCTGTATAACCTGGAACCTGTATGACCGGGAACCTGTATGACCTGAAACCTGTATGAACTTGAACCTGTATGATCTAGAACATGTATGACCTGGAACTTGTATGACCTGGAACCTGTATGGCCTGGAACCTGTATGGCCTGGAACCTGTATGAAGTGGAACCTGAATGACCTGGAACCTGTATGACCGGAAACCTGTATGACCTGGAACCTGTATGACCTAAAACCTGTATGACCTGGAACCTGTATGACGTGGAACCTGTATGGTCTGGAACCTACATAACCTGGAACCTGTATGACTGGGAACCTGTATGACTGGAAACCTGTATGACCTGGAACCTGTATCACCTGGAACCTGAATGACCTGAAACCTGTATGACCTGGAACCTGTATTGCCTGGAACCTGAATGACCTGGAACCTTTATCACCTGGAACCTGTATGACTGGGAACCCGTATGACCTGGAACCTGTATGACCTGGAACCTGTATGGCCTGGAACCTGCATGACCTGGAACCTGTATGACCTGGTACCTGTATGAACTGGAACCTGCATAACCTGGAACCTGTATGACCTGGAACCTGTATGACCGAGAACCTGTATGGACTGGAACATGTATGACCTGGAACCTGTATGACCTTGAACCTGTATGGCCTGGAACCTGCATGGCTGGGAACCTGTATGACCTGAAACCTGTATGACCTGGAACTTGTATGACCTGGAACCTGTCTCACCTGGAACCTGTATCCCCTGGAACCTGTATGGTCTGGAACCTGTATGACCTGGAACTTGTATGACCTGGAACCTCATTGACCTGGAACCTGTATGACCTGGAACCTGTATTGCCTGGAACCTGAATGATCTGGAACCTGTATGACCTGGAACCTGTATGACCGGGAACCTGTATGACCTGGAACCTGTATGACCTGGAACCTGTATGGCCTGGAACCTGCATGGCCTGGAACCTGTATGACGTGGAACTTGTATGACGTGGAACCTGTATGGTCTGGAACCTACATAACCTGGAACCTGTATGACTGGGAACCTGTATGACTGGAAACCTGTATGACCTGGAACCTGTATCACCTGGAACCTGAATGACCTGAAACCTGTATGACCTGGAACCTGTATTGCCTGGAACCTGAATGACCTGGAACCTGTATTATCTGGAACCTGTATGACCTGGAACCTGTATGACCTGGAACCTGTATGACCTGGAACCTGTATGACGTCGAACCTGTATGACGTGGAACCTGTATGGCCTGGAACCTGTATGATCTGGAACCTGTATCACCTGGAACCTGTATGACCGGGAACCTGTATGACCTGGAACCTGTATGACCTGGAACCTGTATGACCCTGAACCTGTATCACCTGGAACCTGAATGACCTGGAACTTGAATGACCTGGAACCTGAATGACCTGGAACCTGTATAACCTGGAACCTGTATGACCGGGAACCTGTATGACCTGAAACCTGTATGAACTTGAACCTGTATGATCTAGAACCTGTATGACCTGGAACTTGTATGACCTGGAACCTGTATGGCCTGGAACCTGTATGGCCTGGAACCTGTATGAAGTGGAACCTGAATGACCTGGAACCTGTATGACCGGAAACCTGTATGACCTGGAACCTGTATGACCTAAAACCTGTATGACCTGGAACCTGTATGACCTGGAACCTGTATGACCTGGAACCTGTATGACGTCAAACCTGTATGACCTGGAACCTGTATGGCCTGGAACCTGTATGACCTGGAACCTGTATGACCTGGAACCTGCATAATCTAGAACCTGTATGACCTGGAACCTGTATGACCGGGAACCTGTATGACCTGGCACCTGTATGGTCTGGAACCTGTATGACCTGGAACTTGTATGACCTGGAATCTCAATGACCGGGAACCTGTATGACCTGGAACTTGTGTGACCTGGAACCTGTATGGCCTGGAACCTGTATGACCTGGAACCTACATAACCTGGAACTTGTATGGCCTGGAACCTGTATGACTGGAAACCTGTATGACCTGGAACCTGTATGACCTTGAACCTGTATGACGTGGAACCTGTATGACCGGGAACCTGTATGACCTGGAACCTGTATGACCTGGAACCTGTACGGCCTGGAAGCTGTATGACGTGGAACCTGTATGACGTGGAACCTGTATGGCCTGGAACCTGTATGACCTGGAACCTGTATCACCTGGAACCTGTATGACCGAGAACCTGTATGACCTGGAACCTGTATGACCTGGAACCTGTATGACCCTGAACCTGTATCACCTGGAACCTGTATGGCCTGGAACCTGTATGACTGGAAACCTGTATGACCTGGAACCTGTATGACCTGTAACCTGTATGACGTCGAACCTGTATGACCTGGAACCTGTATGGCCTGGAACCTGTATGACCTGGAACCTGTATGACCTGGAACCTGCATAATCTTGAACCTGTATGACCTGGAACCTGTATGGTCTGGAACCTGTATGACCTGGAACTTGTATGACCTGGAATCTCAATGACCGGGAACCTGTATGACCTGGAACCTGTATTGCCTGGAACCTGAATGACCTGGAACCTGTATGACCTGGAACCTGTATGACCTGGAACCTGTATGATCTGGAACCTGTATGGGCTGGAACCTGTATGGCCTGGAACCTATATGACCTGGAACCTACACAACCTGGAACCTGTATGGCCTGGAACTTGTATGACTGGAACCTGTATGGTCTGGAACCTGTATGACCTGGAACCTGTATGACCCTGAACCTGTATCACCTGGAACCTGTATGGCCTGGAACCTGTATGACTGGAAACCTGTATGACCTGGAACCTGTATGACCTGGAACCTGTATGACGTCGAACCTGTATGACCTGGAACCTGTATGGCCTGGAACCTGTATGACCTGGAACCTGTATGACCTGGAACCTGCATAATCTGGAACCTGTATGACCTGGAACCTGTATGACCGGGAACCTGTATCACCTGGAACCTGTATGGTCTGGAACCTGTATGACCTGGAACTTGTATGACCTGGAATCTCAATGACCGGGAACCTGTATGACCTGGAACCTGTATTGCCTGGAACCTGAATGACCTGGAACCTGTATGACCTGGAACCTGTATGACCTGGAACCTGTATGATCTGGAACCTGTATGGGCTGGAACCTGTATGGCCTGGAACCTATATGACCTGGAACCTACACAACCTGGAACCTGTATGGCCTGGAACTTGTATGACTGGAACCTGTATGGTCTGGAACCTGTATGACCTGGAACTTGTATGACCTGGAACCTCAATGACCTGGAACCTGTATGACCTGGAACCTGTATCACCTGGAACCTGAATGATCTGGAACATGTATGACCTGGAACCTGTATGACCGGGAACCTGTATGACCTGGAACCTGTATGACCTGGAACCTGTATGGCCTGGAACCTGCATGGCCTGGGACCTGTATGACGTGGAACCTGTATGGTCTGGAACCTACATAACCTGGAACCTGTATGACTGGGAACCTGTATGACTGGAAACCTTTATGACCTGGAACCTGTATGACCTGGAACCTGAATGACCTGAAACCTGTATGACCTGGAACCTGTATTACCTGTAACCTTAATGACCTGGAACCTGTATCACCTGGAACCTGTATGACCGGGAACCTGTATGACCTGGAACCTGTATGACCTGGAACCTGTATGACCTGGAACCTGTATGGCCTGGAAGCTGTATGACGTGGAACCTGTATGACGTGGAACCTGTATGGCCTGGAACCTGTATGATCTGGAACCTGTATCACCTGGAACCTGTATGACCGGGAACCTGTATGACCTGGAACCTGTATGACCTGGAACCTGTATGACCCTAAACCTGTATCACCTGGAACCTGAATGACCTGGAACTTGAATGACCTGGAACCTGAATGACCTGGAACCTGTATAACCTGGAACCTGTATGACCGGGAACCTGTATGACCTGAAACCTGTATGAACTTGAACCTGTATTGCCTGTAACCTGAATGACCTGGAACCTGTATCACCTGGAACCTGTATGACCGGGAACCTGTATGACCTGGAACCTGTATGACCTGGAACCTGTATGGCCTGGAAGCTGTATGACGTGGAACCTGTATGACGTGGAACCTGTATGGCCTGGAACCTGTATGATCTGGAACCTGTATCACCTGGAACCTGTATGACCGGGAACCTGTATGACCTGGAACCTGTATGACCTGGAACCTGTATGACCCTGAACCTGTATCACCTGGAACCTGAATGACCTGGAACTTGAATGACCTGGAACCTGAATGACCTGGAACCTGTATAACCTGGAACCTGTATGACCGGGAACCTGTATGACCTGAAACCTGTATGAACTTGAACCTGTATGATCTAGAACCTGTATGACCTGGAACTTGTATGACCTGGAACCTGTATGGCCTGGAACCTGTATGGCCTGGAACCTGTATGAAGTGGAACCTGAATGACCTGGAACCTGTATGACCGGAAACCTGTATGACCTGGAACCTGTATGACCTAAAACCTGTATGACCTGGAACCTGTATGACCTGGAACCTGTATGACCTGAAAGCTGTATGACCTAAAACCTGTATGACCTGGAACCTGTATGACCTGGAGCCTGTATGACCTAAAACCTGTATGACCTGGAACTTGTATGACCTGGAACCTGTATGACCTTTCTGGACAGACGGAGAGTCCTGTTTCCCATCAGGAAAAAATGCATCATGGAAGGCGCTCGCGCTGTCATCGCGGTGGATAAATGATTTATTAATGGACAGCTGTACCGCGACCCGGACATCACTCCGTGGCTCTACTGACTTGGTATGTGCTTTAATTTTCCTGTTTTCTCACTAGATCATGTTATATCCATAAAACTGCCATAAAAGATCATTTAGTTAACAGTAAATCCACTGCCCGTCTCCACTACACTGTTCTCAGCACAGATGCGTTTTTTAAATTACTTTTTTCATTTGGCACTGTCGCTCTTTTCACTCTTTACACTTCTTCTCTCCGACCCTTTAACGGTTAACGGTAACACTTGTCATTATGTTATATACACATCAGCACTTTTCATGATTCACAGGAACAGCACAAGCGCACATACATCCCTGTCACAACCAGCTGGCAGATACACATGCACGCGGAGAAGCAGTGGGATGCACGCACACACGCTTCAGTAATATGCATATAGCCTCATTTCTGTGGTTGGTTCATGAATGAACTCACATTTGTCACTTGGAATGTGCATAGAGCTGGCACAAGGGAAAAGAGGTTAAACATTTTTAATCGTTTGTGAGAAATGAAAGCAGATATAATATTACTCCAAGAGACTCATTTATCAAACTCAACAATAGATCTCCTCTCAACAACCCAGTTTCCACACGTGTATTCAGCTTGTTATAATTCTAGGCAGAGAGGAGCAGCAACTCTTATTAATAGAAGGTTAAATTTTGACATAGATAATACAATCATAGATCCAGAAGGCAGATTTATAATAGTTACATTATCTATTAAGAATGTTAAGTTATGTATTGCAAATATATCTGGTCCAAATGTAGATGATCCTCCTTCTTTCACTCCCTCTTCGCCTCTATGGTCACTCAGATAACACACTAATTGTAGGAGGTGATTTTAACATTATACTGGACAAACAAAGTACCACAGGAGCTCATCGAGTCTGGAAATCCTCAGAAACTGTAAAACATGAAGGATTTTGGTCTCTGTGATGCTTGGCGCTCTCACCATCCCACACTAAGAGAATACACCTTCTTCTCTTCAGTTCACCATTCCTATTCTAGATTAGATTATTTCTTAACTAGCAGCTCGCTGATGAATGACATGTCAGAAATCAGAATCCATCCCATTAGCATTAGTAATCACGCACCAGTATCATTCACTCTGAGAAGTAAGAGCAATAAACCAGCAGCTAGAAACTGGAGATTTAATACGTCATTACTTAAAGATCCTGAGTTTATCAGCTACTTTAAAAGAGAATGGTCCTTATATCTAGAAAATAACGACTTGCCAGAAACTTCAGCGTGTGTTCTTCTTTCTTTTCTTCTCATAAGAAAAAGAAGGAAACTTTGAGAATCTCAGAGTTAGAACTCAGAATTAAATCCTTAGAGGAGCTTACCATGTCTCCCCAGAAGAACACATACTAAATGCTATAAGGAAAGCTAAACTTGAACTTAATGAAATAATAGATAAAAAGACGCAATTCTTGGTGCAAAGACTTCGCTTGGAGAACTTTGAGCATGGCAACAAATCTGGAAGGTTCCTGGCTAATCAGTTAAAAACAAACAAGGAGAAAACAACCATCTCCTCTGTCAGAGATCCAGAAGGAAACATCAGCCACGACCCTGACAAGATAAATAACACTTTCAAAGAATTCTATAAAACATTATATACATCACAACTAACTACAACAGATGACAATATTGATAAATTTCTTAGTAACATCAATCTTCCACAATTAAAACATGAAAATAAAATGGTCTTGGATTCCCCCCTTTCAGTCAGCGAACTCCAAGAAGCTCTCCAGCATATGCCCAACAATAAAGCTCCAGGTCCAGATGGTCCAGGTCCAGATGGTTACCCAGCAGAATTCTATAAAGAATTCTGGACAATGCTGGCACCCACTTTCTACAATATGATATTAGAAATAAGGGAAAAACAAAAAATACCTTCAAATATGAACCTAGCCAATATTACTCTACTATTAAAACCAGGTAAGGACCCGACACTTCCATCCAGTTACCGTCCAATTTCATTAATAAATGTAGATCTCAAAATAATTAGCAAAGCTTTGGCCAGAAGAATAGAAAAAATAACCCCTCTAATAATACATCCTGACCAAACAGGCTTTATTAAAGGTAGACATTCCTCTACTAACATGCGTAGATTAATTAACATCATAGATTATTCTACTCTACATAACCTGGAATCCACAGTCATTTCTTTAGACGCAGAAAAAGCATTTGACCGAGTAAACTGGAAAATTTTTATTTGCAACGTTAAACAAATTTGGGTTTGGGTCATCTTTCATAGATTGGATAAAAATATTATATAACAACCCAAATGCATGTGTGAAGACCAATGATCAAACTTCTCCAAGCTTCTGTTTGCAGAGAGGAACCAGACAGGGCTGCCCGCTTTCTCCATCACTCTTTGTTATTTATATTGAACCCCTAGCTGCTGCCATAAGACAAAATAAAGAGATTAAAGGAATCCATGCCAAAAATATAGAACATAAGATAAGTCTTTATGCTGATGACACATTACTTTTCCTCCAGAACTCACCGACATCTCTACCCCAGACAATCACAGTTATTAACACATTCTCATCAATATCTGAATACTCTATTAACTGGTCTAAGACTATTGTTATGCCCATCAACTGTGACCTACAAAACATACCCAATACTACAATACAGTCTGGAAACATTAGATATCTAGACAGAAACATTTCCCCCAGGTTATCAGAACTAACAAAGCTAAATTATGTCCAGCTACTTAAAGCAATAGAGGATGATCTCTCACGGTGGAGGCGCTTACCCACATATATCTAAATTTTTTATGGAAAAGTAGGCTATCACGTATCAGTCTAAAAACTTTACAACAGACTAAAGATAGAGGCGGATTGGAGCTACCCAACTTTAATCATGTTTTCCTAGCTAACAAGCTGCAGTATATCTCCAAATGGCTTAAACCTAGCAGTCTGGATGAAACATGGTTAGATGTAGAGCAAGCATTGTGTGAGGATGTGTTTATCTCTGACCTGCCATTCATCAGCTCAACCATCAAAACACATAAGTGTTTTAAAAGCATCAATATCAGTTCCTCTTTAGTGTCTTGGTGGGATTTTCTAAAAATAACCAAATCCTCACTTTTTCCATGTAAGTTTACACCCCTCTGGAACAACCCTGACATCCTGCAAAACAAAAAGCTGATTAACTTCACTCAATTGAAAAATAAAGGAATAAAACAGTTAGAACATATAATAGAAAATGGAAACTTCTTATCATTTAATATTCTCACTTCACAATATGGAATCAGTAGCAAAACATTTTTAGAATATCACCAGCTTAAATCTATTATATGTAAAAAATATACCATTAATCAATTAAACTTACAGCTACCTATTAGGGTGGCAGAATTCATGAATCTCAATGCCCCAAAGCTATTATCAAAAACATATAGACTATTATCTAAACTAGAAGACTCAATCTGTCTTCCAACTTCAAAATGGGAGGGTGACTTATCCAGTAACTTTAATAAAGATAAATGGTCACAAATATGTTTAAACACCTTTAAAATGACTAAAAATTCAAATATGCAACTAATTGTGTGAATGCTTTTAAGCATTCACACAATAGTTTTCCTGTTTTTTGTGTGAATGCTTTTAAGCATTCACACAATAGTTTTCCTGTTTTTATTTATTGTGTGAATGCTTGAAAATGCTTGAATGCATTCTTAAATAAATTCTCATGACAACAGGCCACATGTACTCCTCTATCTCTCCTCCTCTGTCTGTCCTCTCATCATGTCCTTTGCTGCTCACTTACATGATGGACTGTGTTTCAGCTGCCAATTCAACTCTGTTTCAGCTCTTTCTGCCTTTTACAATGATTACTTCTACATTCAACCAGTTCAGCACCTTTAATATTCACTTTCAGCTGTAAATCCTTTAACTTTTGACTTCAGCTTCATGATTACTTCAGCTGAGGCTTCAACACCCAGACTTCAGCCATTTTCAGCCATGTTGAACTGTCTTCAGCACATTTGAGTTCAACTTTCCACCATTTTAACTACATTTAAACACCTGCTTGTGCTTTAAATCTTTCCAACTATTGACTTAAGCTTCTTATATACCTCTTCAACAACCATAATTCAGCCATTTTCAGCCATGTTGAACTATCTTAAGCAAATTTCAGTTCAGCTTTCCACCATTTTAACTACATTTAAACACCTGCTTGTACTTTAAATCCTTCCAACTATTGACTTAAGCTTCATATATACTTCTTCAACAACCACATTTCAGCCCTTTTTAGCCATCTTCAGCAATCTTAAGCTCATTTCAGTTCAGCCTTTCAGCCTTTCAGCACCTTTTAACTCAAGTTTGACCTTTAAATCCTTCAACTTTTCACTTCAGCTTAATCAATACTTATTCGACAAAGACATTTCAGCCTTTTTTAACCATCTTCAGCCATTTTTCAGCATTTTATTTCAATCATTCAGCATGACAGCATTCACACATGCTGTTATGCAATAACAGCTTTTTCTAGTTATTTTCTATTTTTATTCTTCCGCCGTTTTTTGTCGTTCGACATCTTGAGCTAGCTTCAGCCGATTTCAACAGTTTTGGTATCAAAACGTTCAGCTCGTTCAGGACATTAATGCTTCTATTCAAATTTTTGATATCTGTTCAACTTTTCAAGTTATTGATCATTTATTGATCTTCAGCTCCCATTGAAATCAATAGGATTTCAGCTCTTCAGCCTTCAACTCCTTCAAAACTTTCAGCTCTTTCAGCTCTTAGAACTTCAGCATACTTTCAGCTAGAAACACCATTCAAACTTTAAACAACTCACAAGGGATTGGGCTATTAAACTTCTATTCAACTTTTTGATATCTTTTAGCGTTATTGATTTATGGCAGTTTCAAAATCAATAACTTTTAGAATGTTCACTCCACTCTCTCCCACTCTAGCTCTCACTCTAACCTTTCAGCCTGTTCCACTACTCCAAACAAATTCTCATAACTCCTACAATTTTCATCATAGAGACATAAATTATACATTAAAATGGAGGAATTTAAGTTGGCTTCAAAGAGAACCAAGAATGACAGAGCTGGGATTTACAGATTTCGAGCTATGCCTCTCCAAGCGAGGAAAAGTCTACTTTTGCTCCCATAGACTCCCATTCAAATCTGGAGTCTAAGAGGAAAATGCATTTCGCATGCGTTTTTAACTCGTCACCATTTAAATTCTGTTCACATTACAGTAAAATAAACCACATCCCTGCGTTCCCCAGACCCTCCTGGCGCTCACGGTGAAAAAATTATTTGGATAACTCTTATGGTTTTCTCTTAAACAAGAGTTGTTCGGAAGGTGCGCAAACAGTGCAGTTTTAGTCTCCTCTGCTTGTCAGTTAAGTGAGGGGCCGTCGTCATGACAACTCACTGAGTGCTCTCAGCTGTTAGGAGCCAGCTGACCTTTCACCTAATTCATTCAGTTTTATTGATCCAGATTATGGACTTCTCACCTGGTTTTGTCCTCCTAATGAGTCCAGGTATGTCCATCTGTTCTCTTCTCCTGTCTCCTCCTTGTCCTTCTCATTACAACAGGCCACATGTCCTCCTCTGTCTCTCCTTCTCTGTCTGTCCTCTCATCATGTCCTTTGCTGCTCACTTACATGATGGACTGTGGTTCAGCTGCCAGTTCAACTCTGTTTAAGCTCTTTCTGCCTTTTACAATCATTTCTTCTATATTCAACCAGTTCAGCACCTTTAACATTCAGTTTCAGCATTAAATACCTTAACAATTGACTTCAGCTTCATGATTACTTCAGCTGATGCTTCAGCAAGCACTTACACTATCTTAAGCACATTTTACTTCAACTTTCCACCATTTTAACTACATTTAAATGCCAGTTTGAGCTTTTAATCCTTCCAACTATTGACTTAAGCTTCATGATTACTTCAGCTGATGCTTCAACAATCAGACTTCAGCCATTTTCAGCCATGTTGAACTATGCAAAGGACATTTCAGTTCAGCTTTCCATAATTTTAAATACATTTAAACACCAGTTTAAGCTCTTAATCCTTCCAACTGTTTACTTAAGCTTCATATATGCCTCTTCAACAACCCTATTTCAGCCCTTTTCAGCCATCTTCAGCAATCTTAAGCACATTTCACTTCAACCTTTCAGCCTTTCAGCCCCTTTTAACTCCACTTTGAGCTTTAAATTCTTCAACTTTTCACTTCAGCTTAATAAATACTTCTTCAACAAAGATATTTCAGCCTTTTTAACCATCTTCGACCATCTTTCAGCATTTTATTCCAATCATTCAGCATGACAGCATTCACACATGCTGTTATGCTAATAACAGCTTTTTCTAGTACAATTCAAAATTCTGCATAGAACTCATTATACAGGACAAAGGATGTTCAGGATGGGTCTGTCACAATCAAACATCTGCACACACTGCAATGAAAACACACCTGACAACTATTTCCATGCCTTGTGGTCCTGCACACCTGTCCGCAGGTTCTGGCTTCAGGTATGTGAAGACATGTCAACATGGTTTAAATGTAATATTCCTGCAAACCCCATGCTGTGCCTACTAGGTGACTTGGGTGACATTAATATGGCAATTAACTCTGCACACATGATACGCACAGCATTATGCATCGCAAAGAAAACTATCCTTGTGAACTGGAAAAACAAAAATAATCTGTGTATTCAGCAGTTTAGGAATCTCTTAGTTGACCACATCAGTAGTGAGACAATGTCTGCCTCCTTAAAGAACTATTCGGCTGAATCTCATTCCTTCTGGTCCCCTGTGCTTAGTTCCATCACTTAGTGTAGGTGGAGGACTGTGACCTCGTTGCTATGGGGGTTTGAGAAATGGCCGGGAGTGACTGGTGGTTGCGGGTTCTTTGTGGTTGCCCGTGGTGCGGGACCGGGCTGCTCTGCGATGGGGGTGGCTCTGGGTCTGGCCCTGTCGGGGGCTGTGGGGGCTCATTAAACTGCTTAGAATGAAAAGATTAGAAGGCTCTAAGTGTTGTTGTGTTTTCTTTTTAATTAGCATTAGCACGGATGGCAGGCACCAGAAGATACCAGAAGATTAACTAGCAACAACCATATAGCATCATATATGTTTCCCCACTAATCTAAAGCTTCACCTGTGAGTCTACAGATGTGGAGATAAATTAGACTTCATGTGTTGCTACATGAGGGAGACGATGACGTGGAGGATTGGTAGTCAGATCAGTTTCCCTTCACATTGTTGGTGAAATCACTGAAAACACCTTTAAGTAAAACAAAATAGTGGGAGGCCACCAGAAATCATGATTGTGATGCTGTTACACATGACATTACATGATTGGAGATACTATTTAATAGAACAGCTGATAGAATAGAAAGCTGGACTTCAGGACTTGATAAGAGGTTTTCCAGGGAAAAAGCTCAACGTTGGCTCTTGGTGAAAAAGGCTGAGTAAGGACAGTGATGGTGAATGAGACTGCAAGCATGACTCAGCAATAATGCACCTTTACCTCTCCTTGATATCTTATTACACAAAGTTCTACCTTTTAAAATGTGATTATTTAATTTTAGCCGTTTGGCTGTAAATCTCCACAGTGGTTTGCTTGTGACCGTTTTACATTCAATTCATATAAAACAATAAACGTGAGGTCCTGCTAGTTTTTGTTTCTGAACCTACCTGAATTATTTTACCATTTGCTTCTGATTTTATTTATTTATTTTTATTTATTAATTTTTGTTGCTTCTTGTTCAATAATATCGCTCACAATAAACTAAATCCTAAGAAACGAGTGGCCATTTAGTTTCCACTTCAGTTTCTCTTTATGGGGCCCCAGATCCCCGGCAGCGCCCCTGCCGCTCTGGCTGGGATGTGGAGGTTTGTTGAGCAGCCTGATGGAAACGTTTGCGTTGTGCTGAGCATTTGTGTTGTTTTGTGTAAAGTTTGATCCATGGATCTGAACGTCTCTCATGTTGCTGTTTAGGTTTTTTGATGAGCTGATCATGATCTCTGACAGTCTGTCATTTGTTTCTGTTAAATCTGTCCCGTCCCTTTCGATATCTGCTGGAATTTTTCTGTCCAGCATCGTAGCAGCAGAATGATGGTCTGGTTGCTGTAACATGCTGAACAAATTTGCTGGACCTAACATGCTATGCAACTGTCAGTCAGAAAATCCCTGTCCAATGGGAAATTACTTCTCAGAAGACCCTCCCACCCAGAGATGTTTGCACCAGAAGCACAAAAGAGAAAGTCAGGAAGCTGGCAGCAAGAGCAAAAGTCCAACCTGCGACAGTGAAAGAAAGAAAACTGATAACGAAATACATACTGCTGTAGGAACTACTTGAAGCAGATGATGTGGAAAAATAGTTGAGGTAAAAAGAGTTCCGGACACCAGCTTGATGTATGTGATGGATCGAGTAGTGAAGGACAATCAGGCACAGATTTAAAGTTAAAAAAAAGAGGGTTTTTTTATTTTCACCCAAAAAAAGTCATCCAAACAATTATTAAATCAATGAATAATCCAGCCCATAAAAGAGGTCAACATAACATAACTCTACTTAAATAACTTGTGGCAAAAATAACTCAAACAAACTGACCAAACAAATGAAACAAACTGACCTGACAACTGAGACACAAGGGTAAACTTAAAGTGGCTGATCAGCCCAAACAAAAGACACAAAGGGGTAACACACAAAAACCTAACTAAGCTAACAAAGGAAAATCCCAATCCCAATCCCCCCCCTTGATGCTGGTGTGTGATCTGGTCCAATTAGTTGGCTCCACTCTGTGGCCACCTGCTGGTTCCCATGCCAAAGGACTGGAGCCACTGAAACAACTCAAAAGAATATAAATTTTAACACCACAATACAATCCAGAATGCGCGCCAGTTCTAGAACATACGTGCTGTCACTAAATCATATAATGCTCTGTAAATTAAATCTAATATGAAATATATAAATGTGTGTGTAGTCCTGTCTACTGCAGATTACCACTCCTGTGTGGCTGTAGATGCAGCCATCACAATGTATAATAAAAAAAGGTTTATTACAAAAAGTGACATTTTAGACACTGAACATTCAAACCAGTGGACAAAGACATTCCTGAGTTCACCTCTGACATGCCTCTGAGCTGGACCTAACCCTGACCCGGGCCTAAACTTAGGGAGCATTTCCTCTGGTTAATCCATAATTGTCTTTCCTGAGTTCCAGTGATACTTTCTACTCTGAAAGTTGTCTTGTTTGCTAGATCCATGTGATACTCACAGAAATGTACCCTTACGTCTAAATGTGATTATACTACCTGCATATAGCAAATAATTAGACATTACACTGTCAAACCAAGAAAAGACTTTAAACACTTGCTCTAAGAATTTCATTGGAGATAGTAAGTTTTGATAATGTTCTTTTTGTTTGATCTTCTAAATTTCTTTTTTTATCCTTTTGGCACGAGTCTAATCCGTTCAACACATCCCATTTGAAATCGCCCATGTTCTCATAATAAAATTGATTCTTTTTACTGAATTGACTATAAATAAGTCATTCACCAAAGTGATTTGGGTTTTTGAGTCATTGAGTCACTGAGTCAGTTACTCAGAGTGCATAGAACTGTACACATGAACACACAAGCACCTGCTCCCATTTCCATTTGGAGAGGTGTCTGGACATTTCCTGGAGAATCTGTCCATCCATTTGTCCATATCCATGTTCCAGTCTCCTCTGATAATTACATTGTCCATATTATATCTTTAAGATGTGAAACCTGCTCTTTTAACTCCACAAGAAAGCTGTTGTTTTGGGTTGTTTAAGGAAGTCTCATCTAACTGACAGCTCTGTTACTCCATATATTTTACATTTGTTGGGGAAAGACAACTTTCTTCTGCCTCCTGCTACTCTGGCTTTCACCACTGTACACAAGCTATCAGATTTAAGAAAATGGACTGGTTCATGTGTGTACTAAACCATTTCTCTCCTTTGTAAATGGGTGAAGGGGCTTCAGAGAACATCGGGGTCTGTATTTTCATAAAACTGCTTTATTTGATTTTACAGATCAGTCTAAGACTGTCTTCTGTTACTGTTACATCACTTTATTTTGCCTCGCGCTGCCGGATGTTTCACTCCTATCCTGGGGCTGGTGTCAGAGGTCTGGCTATGACTCGTGTTCTCAGGGAGAATTTAGACACACCAGTGAACCGAACGTGGATGTGTTTGGACTGTGGGAGGAAGCCAGAGAACCGGTTCAGAAGTGTTCTTATGTGTTATGGCTGAGTTCAGGCCCGTCACCAGGAAGGAAGAAGAAGCATGAAAAGTTCACTAAATAAACAAAAACACAAAACAAACTGAATTATCTAAAGTCTTTATTTGGTTAGGTACACTGGAGCATGGTGAGAATATTTTGAGCTGAGGTGTTCAGATATGACAGTCTGGATGAACAAAGACATCCAGAGGTCTGGAGGAAACGCGTGCTTCATTAATCTCATAAATAAACCCAGATTCAGCTAAATAAAGCAGATTCTCCACATCAGGGAGGAATGTTTAAGAAAATGGAACAGTTCTGCAGACCAACACAGCACGCTGTCCAGCATCTATACTTTCATTATTATGTGAGTTTGGTTTATGGTTTTCTAACTGATCTTTGGTGCTTACACACCAACAACAGCTGGTTGGGAGTAGAAGGTGACACACCTGCTCAGGGTCAGGGACACATAAATAATCTGAAACAGCTGAGGAAGGAAAGATGATGATGATAAACAGGTGATTTAAGACAGAGTATGATTCTACTGGGATGGAGCTGTTTGCTCTGCATTTAAAAAATCTGAGTGGTAAAAACAAATCCTCCAGCTCCCACTGACGTGGACCGACACCAGAATCCCGATGTTCTGGGACGTTCTGTGGTCTCCGCCATCAGCTGTAACTCCCTTTCTGTTTCCAGAGACTGAGGACGAGCTCTCCATCAGAACAGTTTAAAGCTTTAATCAGAGAACCGAGGAGTCATGAAACCCTCATTTTAACACCTTCTACTTTCTACTTTTTCTTTTTTAGTTTTTATAACATTTTTTAATATTCGTGGTTTTTCATGGCAGGAGGTGAGTTTATCTTCAGAAACTTCTTAGTCTTAAATTCACTGTCTGGAAAACTCACATCACTGGTTCACAGGCCACCATAAAACAATCCGACATCCTGAAACATGTCAAACAAAAACATAATTCATGTCAAATCTAATAATAACAATAATAACAACAACAATCAGTTTGGCAGCAGGAGGGAGGACAGAGCCCTCAAACAGAACTTTTTCTACTGTAAACTCTAAACTCTTCCTTCTACAGAAACACAGATTTTTGGGATTAAATTCACTTTTTGGTTTCACATTGTTTCATTTGTGGAGAAAATATTCGCTCAGAAACGACTGCAGGAAACTTTGAGGCTTAAATCTGTAATCTGAGTTTTTCAGTCTGAGGCTGGTTTTAGCTCATCTGATGTCACAATAAGCAGTTTTCATTTCTTTCTTTGTCCAGTCTGAGTCCATCTCTGATCACAAACTGCTAGAAGTGAAAGATTTTTACATCTTAAAACTTCCAGATGAACATTATTTAATCAACAACTTTTCCAGGTTTGGGGTTTTTGGTAAGAAGAACTGAAGCGTTGTTGAGTTAACGGCTGATATTTAACATCAGCAGCTGGGTGAGAACATCCATTCTCTCCGTCACACATCTTCAGGTTGGTTTCAGAGTCGTTCGGTTTGGTTGTTTATTTGTTTAGTTCATTTTTCTTTGGTGAGCTGTTGGAAGCAACTCTCAGACTAAATCTTCCTGCTGTCGCTCATCACACACACATCACATGTTCACACGTTTCTGTGCTTTGGCTGACAAAACACTGAGTATGAAGGCGAAAATCGGACAGTTATTTGGTTCCACTTTTTGTTAAAAATAGCTAAATATTTGGTAAAAATTCAGCCAATAGAAAAAGACAGAACATCCTCCATAAGTCTTTCTAAATATCTTACATCTTCTTTTGGTCAGTCATTTAAAAACATTAGAAAAAAGAAAATAAAGATCTCCTGGTTGACGGGTCCACCTGAAAGAAACTAAAGGACTTGAAAATATTCTTTAAGAAATGAAATGAGAAATCTTTTGGTTCAAGTTGAGTTAAAGCACTTTTCATAGGCGATCAGTCAAACCGGAGCCCAACAGAGAGGAAAGGTCTCTCTGAAGGAAAGGTTAAAGGAACTGAAAACATCTTTGGGTCCCGTTCAGCTCGCTTTTCTTTTTGGGAAGGCTGACATGGTGAAACATTCAGTCAAAAATCTTCAGAAAACTTCTCTACCAGCCAGTTCAGAGTCATCAAGGTCCCAGTCTGACCAGTCTGGACCTGGGACTGGAAACCGGTCTGGATTTCCTCAGAAAACAGGCTGTTGTTGTAACATTGATCTCTCATCACGCTCCTCTGACACCACCGACGTTTCCAGTCTCTTGAGGTAGACAGGTTGGGATATGAAAGCAGCAGTAACCATAGAAACAAGACTGCCTCCCTGTCTAGGTTTCCGATGGGAATCAGAGAAGATTTCTGCCTCGGGTTTCTTCAGGAAGGCTCCAGCTCTGAGGTGGTTATTCTGGGTTAGGCCTGGTACAGCACGGCTCACTGAGACTGGCACTGGTCAGGAGGAAGTTCGTGAAGGGACGTGTTGTTGGTTTAGAAATCAGGTTGAGGTAGTTTTCTTTGGACAGCATTTATGTGAGAAGAAGCAGAGTGAAGAACACATACTTCTTCTTCATGGCTTCTAAAGTCTCTCCTCATGACGACTCAGGTAAAGGCCACTGGGTTTCATATTCCAGAAAAACTGAAGGCAAAGTCTGTGAGAAGAGATTCACCTGAACGGCTCCATCAGGTTTTGGCTATTTGGCTTCATTTTGGGTTGTAGAGCACAGAAGACTTCCTCTCATGTCAGGTTCTTAGCAGGGGTCTTCAGGATCAAATATTTTGGTTATGGAACAGAGCCCAGCTAAGAAAGTGACATGTTTTCTACATATAGAAATAATCTGAAGTGATATTGCTGCTGAAGGCTTTTTCAGGCAGGAAAGGCAATAAGCTTTGGTCTGAGGTAAGACTGAGGGTGGAAGAGGACCAGGATAAGTCCTGGTGGAAGGACTGAGGGTGGAAGAGGACCAGGATATGGCCTGGTTGAAGGACTGAAGGTGGAAGAGGACCAGGATAAGTCCTGGTGGAAGGACTGAGGGTGGAAGAGGACCAGGATATGCCCTGGTTGAAGGACTGAAGGTGGAAGAGGACCAGGATAAGTCCTGGTGGAAGGACTGAGGGTGGAAGAGGACCAGGATATGTCCTGGTTGAAGGCTTGAGGGTGGAAGAGGACCAGGATAAGTCCTGGTGGAATGACTGAGGGTGGAAGAGGACCAGGATAAGTCCTGGTGGAAGGACTGAGGGTGGAAGAGGACCAGGATAAGTCCTGGTGGAAGGACTGAGGGTGGAAGAGGACCAGGATATGCCCTGGTTGAAGGACTGAAGGTGGAAGAGGACCAGGATAGGTCCTGGTGGAAGGACTGAGGGTGGAAGAGGACCAGGATATGTCCTGGTTGAAGGCTTGAGGGTGGAAGAGGACCAGGATAAGTCCTGGTTGAAGGCTTGAGGGTGAAAGAGGACCAGGATAAATCCTGGGGAAAGGACTGAGGGTGGAAGAGGACCAGGATACATACTGATCTGCATCTCCAGGTCTACATTCAGATCTCTAGCAGCAGGTTTGGAGGGTATAACGATGACTGCTAACTAAGTGAGTAGAGGACTGTTGGAGGGGAAGTAGGGATGAGGGTGTTGGGATGGTGTTGACCAGTGTCAGCCAGTGGCCGTGCTACGAACACCTAGAGGATGCTGCTCAATGATGACTTGGCAAGGTGCTGGACATCCCACCTGCTGACAGGAAGACAAAGAAGAAGAAGACAAGAAAAGAGGATTAAAACAAATTCTACAGGAATGTAACAAAGACATGAACACGGTGCACGAGAGCTGCTAATTACTCCACTTTAAGCAAACTACACCAAACTACACAAACAAGGTGTCAGGTGAAAGCAGAGACTCTGCTGATTACAAAGATGTACTTTCGCTGTTTTATGGTCAGAAGTTTTATTCATCATATGGGTCAATGGAAGTATCCTGGTGAACATCCAGGGACATTGAGAGAGTGGACTCTTCTGGGTGTTCACCTAGACTCTACAGGGGTAGCCAACGTTGGTCCTCGAGGGCACCAATCCGGCAGGTTTTCCAGATTTCCCTGCTCCAGCACACCTGACTCAAATTAAATGGATCCAACAGCCTATAAGGATCTCCACAATGACTCGTTAGTTTAAGTCAGGTGTGTTGGGGCACGGAAATCTGGAAAACCTGCTGGATTGGTGCCCTCGAGGACCAACGTTGGCTACCCCTGACCTAGACCATAAACTGAACTCACAACATAGAAACACTGTACAGGAAGGATCAGAGCAGCTCTTCTGAGGAGATGGAGGTCTTTTGGAGTGAAGGAGGGCTCCTGAGGACCTTCTCTGACTCTGTGGTGGATCAGCCATCCTGTACGGTGTGGTCTGCTGAGCAGCAGCATCGCAGAGAGGGAGAAGATGGACTAAGTCATCAGGAAGTCCAGCTCTGTCCTGGGCTGGTCTCTGGACTCAGTACAGGAGGTAGTTGACCTCCATGCTGGACCATGAGTCCCCCCCCTCCATGCTGCACCATGAGTCCCCCCTGCAGGACCCCTGTGTGGTCTGGAGAGCAGCTTCAGGGACAGACTGGTCCATCCTGGCTGTGTGAAGCGTGTGTGTGTGTTTCTGCAGGTCTTTCCTCCTGCTGCTGCCACACTTTACAACCAACCCAAGTAGTTGTTTTTGATTTGTTCCAATTACTTTTCCAGCCTTTTATTGCCCTGTTCCAACTTTTTACAGATGCATTGCCCCCATCAGATTCAAAATGAGCTGATATTTTTCATTAAATGGTAAAATGTCTCATTTTAAACATATGTTGTTAATGTTCAGTTGGGAATAAAATATGAGCTGATGAGATCTGGAAATAGTTCATTGTGTTTTATTTATATTTAAAACAGAGACCCAACTTTGTGGAGTTGTAGTTTTAATGATGCTGAACAGCCTACCTGAGCCTCAGACTCCACCCTGGTGCAACTTGCTCCACCTTTAGGAATGCCGCTGTGTTCTGTAGCGATTCTGGGTACAGACCAGCTGTCCTGAGTCCCTTTGCTGCAAAACAGACTAAAACAGGAGACCAGACTCAGCACAGCTTCATGCTGACCTAGCTGAAGTCTTCACCAAGTTACTCTACTCAGGTCTACGTCGCCGAGCAGGATAAATAACTATTTACCATTATTATTATTATTATTATTATTACTATTATTATTATTATTATTTAAGAACTATTTATTGTAGATAACTGACATATTCACAGAACAAAGAATCTGCTGCTTATTGGCACTTGCCTGCGACGGTAACCAAACATGAGGAAGAGGACACAGAAGATGATGCAGGCGGTGCCAATATGGATGCCGATGACAGCGCTGCCCAGAGAGGCTTCACCATCCTTGCACTGGCACAGACCTTTTCCTCCTTGAAACAAAAACAAAGCCACGTGTTACGCAGGGCTGAGGTGGTCCACGTCGCACCATGAAAATATTCATCCTGACTCATTCTTTAAGGGTTTGGGACTCTGCTCAGGTATTGAAACACGTCTTAGAGCCTTTCTGGAAGCTGTAGGACGCCCTTCAGTTATGAGATGGGAATGCTGCTGGCATACGTCCCATGATGCACTGGGCTCTTGTCCCCTCTCATTACTCTCCATGTAGAAATGTCTTTCCTTGTTGGAATTCATTTGTGTTTCACAGCAGAGTGAAGGTTGGAGAAGGTTGGAGAGTCAAAGTTGTTTTTTTTTTTAAAACAAACCTGAAATTTCAGTTTCACTTTGATGGAGACGGATAAAATATCTTTCAAATGTTGTTTTCATTAAAATCAGACACCTGATGACTTCTGATGCTTTTGCGTGAATATTTAAGTTGTTATATTAAGTCTTAATAGGCTAAAGGACGGATGATGAGACACGTGGAGATAGAAAGGTTCTGGTTCTGAGAAATGATCCAGAAAAGACTCTGTTATAGTCACACTCACCAGTAATATGGTCGCTCATTCCCTGTTCTTCCAGTGAAACCAGTCTCTTGGAACAGTCACTCTCTCCATTTCCATTGTAGGCCACCAGTTTGACTTCATAGACAGCACCTGGTTCTGAAACACAGGGTCCGACGGACAGTTAAAGACAGCTTTTTGTTTATCAGTCTGCAGCTTTAACAGCTTTAAATATGCCTGCATGGATGTTCACCTCATGGTCCAGAACCAGAATCAGGATCACACTGATCTGATCTCAGTTTATCTTTAATCCCCCCGTGGACTGGTTTACCTCACACCTTCCCATCATGGTGGACTGAAACAGTATAAACTATCTGTCCTGCAGCTTCAGGAGACACGTCTCCAGGTCAGTAGTCTAGACCAGGGGTGCCAAATATACGACCTAGGGGCCAAAACCGGCCTACCAGAGGGGCCAATTGGGTCCACAGGATGAATTTGGTAAATATGAAAATAACATAGAGTATATTAACTGTAGCCTGATATTTTAATATAAGTAACTGTAATTCCTAATTTGTCCACATGAGGTTTAATGTTTTATGTTTGAATGTAAAACATTTCCAAGGCAGGGGAGAACGTTTTCAATCTTTTCTACCTTTCTTGCTTAATAGATCTGAGTCAGTTCAGGTGGTCAGGATTACTGCATGCATGTGGAAATGTACACGTATGTACATTTAAAAGAACATCTAGATCTTGAAAATTTACTCTTATCAAAGTGTGAAATACTGGATTTTTCACTTCCAGATACCAGGGATTAAAAGATTGGTGATTTTGTAGATCTGGACGTTATGATGAATGCAGAAATGAGTGAAGATGTAAATGTTTAGAAATATAAATAAAACAAATAGAATTATTATAAATAAAAATATAACATAAGAATAAAATGTACATACTATTATTTATTTATTAATATTTTATAAATGAAAAATTGTACTTTTTATATATTATACGTGTGTGTAACTGATGCAAAAGAACATTGAAAATGTGAAGTTTCATTGCTCAGCTTATTATTTTCCTTGCCAGTGGACTAAATGTAGAGCCTGAACTAAAATGAATGTTACACCCTTGTATCAGAGGGTATACAGATTAAACTCAGTTTTTACTGCCTCCATTGATGAACTGGACCATCAGAGCTGAATGGTTGTCATGGTTACCGAGGTTAGTGATGGTGTGGGCATTGGTGTGACATGGCAGCTGAATTGGCCCCTGGTAGTCAGTGTGGGGGACCCTGCGGTAGGACAGCCTGAAGCCCTCAGCTTTGCCAGGCTTACTGGGCAGCTCCCAGAGAACCTGGACCGAGCTGGAGTTCAGCACCTTGATGAAGTAGGTGGGTGGAGTCGGAACTGAATGATGAGGAGAGAGAAAGTCATGTTAGAACCTCTGATAACAGGAAGCTGTTTATCAGCTGCTTAACCTCTTAGAATCCTGCAAGTGCAGAACAGCAGCTCTGCTTGTTCTCAGGTGAATCTGTGCTGCTTTCATTAGTCAGGAGATAACCTGAAGAACCTTTAGCTGTGTTTCTAGACCACACCTTGTTTAGTAAATCTGGTCCTGATGAAACTGGTGAACTGAGCAGCCAACCTGGAGAAGGTAAACTAAGTCTGAGCTTCTACAACATGGCGGACATGGCGGCGGAGTCTTTGACCCGGATGGGAGAAAGTTCATATCCAGGAAATATCGTGTTTGTGCCCTGGTTCACTCTTCAGGTGTTTTTGGTGATTCTTTGATGATGTGGTTTTCTGTTCAGCTTCTCTTTGATCATTCTGTTGATCTCCCTGCAGAACTTAAAGTTTTGTTGTGGGTGAATAACAACGGCCTCCCATGGGCTCATCTACTCACCACCTCATGAAATTAAATCTTTTTTAAGACGAGATCCACCCTTCCTGCTGCTCTTCATCATGAGAACTGTGGTCCTCTTACCTCCCCCAAGGGTTGTAGCCACCACGGTGTAGGACTGCTGGCTGGCTCCCAGGGAGGAGTAGGCCTTCAGGTACAGGGAGTAGGTGGTGGCTGGCTCCAGGTTGGAGACGTCATGCTGAAAGGAGTCTTTGCTGATTGCCTCCTGCAGCTCCATGTTATCAGGCTCTAAAATGAGCACACGTGTTAACACTCACACGTTAACATTAAAACACACACAGATTGTATGAACGATTAGACGGGAAAACCTTCAGTCTCACCTCCGATCTTGCGGATGTGAAGGACATATCCGATGATGCTGTCAGTGATGTTGGCGGGTTGGTGGCTCCACGTTATCTGCAGAGCGTTGGTGGACAAGGGGCTGGCTGTGAGGCCCTGGGGGGCCGCTGGCAGGTCTTTAACCTGGGTCACAGCCAGACGGGCGCTGGCCTGGTTGGTACCGGCACTGTTCTCAGCTATGCACTGGTAGATAGCCTCGTCCTCTGAGCCGATCCGGGTCAGAGCCAGGGTGCTGCTCAGAAAACACAAGAAAAACATCAACCTGAAGCTGCTGCTGCTTCAGCGTCTGTCCCACACATCACCTGGATTACAGGTCGTATGATACACTAATACCTATCTGTCTAATTTATATGACAGTTCTCATAACGTTAACAAAAACAACAAAAGATGCTACAATTACTTCTGGAAATAACACAAACACATTAAATGTGTAGTGTGAAGAATTAAAAGTCAGTAATTTCACACACAAAAAAATAAACATAATAAAAAATTTAACGCCTTAAAAAATGAATGCATTTAATCACAGTTTACATTCCAAACAACGTGGAATGTTTGTTAGTGCACGATTTCCTGGTACACCAAGGGCCTTGCTCAGGGGCACACAGTGGGTCACCTCTGCAGCCAGTCTACGTACTCAGACCCGGATCCTCCAGACTCAAGTCTGCTTCTAACCACTAGGTCAGCACTAGGTCAGTGTTGAACTCCTTCTCTGACTGGCTGCTATCAAAGTCACTCATTTCATTCATTCTCAATGCAGACTGGAATAATCAGCAACCTCACTGATTCTCTGGTGTGTTCGGCTCTGTTAGAGGTGATTTTTAATATCAAATCAAATTAAATCCTCCATTTGATGAATTGCAAAAAATATGTGTTTTCTGCTCAGATCTAATTTCAAGTCTCTGTGTGAACATGTTTAATTTACTCAACTTTATTCAGACTGGAGGAAAAACTATAATTGTTATTTATGATCAATAATTCCTTATATTCCTGCGGATGTCTGGTGCTCCAGTTCAAAGCCTCCGTACGGCTCGATGGTGAGCTGGGGCAGCCAGCAGAGAGGATGGATGTTACAGGACCCGCCTCCATCACCCACCTGTTGTTGTTAGTCAGTTTGACGTTTTGTCCAGGAATCAGGACCTTCCCGTTCTTCAGCCAGATGAGGTGGGGATCAGGAACACCTTGGGCCACACAGGTGAACACAGCACTGCCCCCTGCTGGTCTGGACACAGACTGCGGCCACTGTACGAACTCTGGTGGAGCTGGGGAGGAAGACGAAGGTAAAACAATGATTAGCACAGATCAGAGGTTTAAACCTCCAACTCAGGCTTCTTCAGAGATTTAAATGTTCAAATAAATTAAAAGTTTTATGCTTCTTTGAATATCTTTAATTTTTTTAATGTTTTAAAATCAGGATTTTGGTATTAAAGCAACTAAAAAATTTATTAGATCTTTGGCTGGTGGTGACAGAGACCCACCAGCCGGAAATTCCCTTCTTACAGCCCGGATTCTCCATCCCTCTGACCACTCTGAAAGAATACCAAAACAGACAGAGACAAAGTGGAGGACTTTAGGGGTGTTTTGTTTTAAGGAAATTTCAACATGCTTTTCAGGGGAAAACATCCCAAAGAGTCGGATCACTGATGCAGTGGAAAGAAAACAGTTGCTTTCAGGGAAAGTATCAGCTCCTCTTTGATGTTTCGAATGATGAGATAAAAAATCACTGAATTCTGGTTTAATTTCAGAAACTTTAACAACCATAGAAATTCTCCATCTGTTCATTCACAGAATGGGAGGGATCAGAACTGGAAATGTGTCCTCAGAGGACAATAATGTCACTTTACACAAACAAACATGAACTTCTCATGGGACATGGTTCTATCTTTCCTTCACTGTGGACCAATTCAGGTCTAACCCCGACTTACCCTTCAGTCCTGATCAGAAGCCCAGAGATGAGGGTTTAAACCTCACTTTGGATCCAATAACTGATCACATCAAGGATATTGATTATTCCAGAAAACGTTCAGTGAGCTCAGAGAAGCAGGAACAAACATCTGACCTCAGGCTTTCTGGCTGACCTCAAACAGATGCAGGGTCGAATGCTTCCTACACACCCTGTTATGTTTTAGACATCTTAGATATGGGCGGAGCCCACCCCCACCCTGTGGATCAACCCCAGCATCTCTTGGCCTCTGATGCTGTGTACAGCTGGACAATTCAATGACATAAACAGATGGAGACCTCAGAGTAAAACGTCAGACAACAGCAGCCTGAAAACCCAAATCTTGATGTTTGTATGTGTGAAACAATAACAACAACACAGGAGGAGGAGCTAATTATCCATTTATGGTCGACTCCCCATAAAGACGGTTATCTGTTATCATAGTGTTAGAAGAGTAAGACCAAGCCTTATCTGATCCAGCTTCATCATTTTCTTCTTCTTCTTCTGTGTGTCGGTGGTGAAACTAAATCAGCAAAATTAGCTGCTGTGGCTGAAAAATGGAGGCAGTGATGAAGAAAACGGGTTGTCTTCCTTTGAATGATGTAAATGTAGTTACCCCCCCTTCCTCACCCCTGCTCTGGTACTATCCATCATTCAGCTGCGGACCACACCTCCCTCCTCCATCCACCTCCATATGTCATGGTTCCTCCTCCTCGCTCCCTGTAGCCGTTCATCCCTAATACTCCCGTCGGGGTCAGGGGTCATAGGTCATCCTAACCCCCCTCCTCGCTTCCCACCACAGCCTCCACCTGCACGCAGCCCTCCCCCACCTCCGCCATGGTCCCTTTGTCCCTCCATCCTGACTGTGACCGTGGACAGTCCACTCAGACCTCCTCTGATCCAGCACACATCTCCTACAACGTTAAACTGTTATTTGCTTTATTATTACCAAACATATTCATGACGAAACAAAACTTGAAATAATCCAGTTTTAGGACTGAATACTGGAAAATCTAAAAAGAAGGACTGAAACTGATGCTGAACCCTTTTCACTTTTTTTTTTTTAAAATTACAAGTTTTATGCAATAATTTCTAACAAACGGTTCTGCGTGCTCCACATACAGTATTTTATCTCTACAAAAATATTAATTAAAAAAAATGTTACTATAATCATATAAAATAAATCTATCAAAATATAGCTGCATCATTTCCTGTTTATCACTGAGGCATATATATATATATATTTATATATAAGTGTTTATTCTACAGTGAGTAGAATAAATACAGTAAGTGCATAACTTACTGGTCTCCACTGAAGTGGTTAATTTACAAATATATCATCTTCACCAACATGTATGCTTGTTAACAGCTATGGATGAAAAACCATGACTGTGTTTCTAGTTTTATTACAGGAATGAATAAATACTGATTCTATATAAGCAGAGATCCTAATTTCACCTACTGCAGCGTCTGGAACATTTCACCGTTTCAATAAAAATTTCACCGACTGATCAATAAATTAATGAATATTTTAAACCCCTCCTCTTTGTCTCTGCCAATCATTATGTCACGGGGGATGATTTGATTAATCCGGTAATAAATCCAACACAAAAGGAAGAAATGTTGACTTCTCTGAATGGTGTTGAGCAGAAATGAGAAAACAGGGTTAATAGCTGAGCGCAGGAATTTTCATTCCAAACATTCACTATTTCATCCTGAGCATTTTTACATTAAACACTAAAGTCAGCACTCAGGATGAAATCGAAAACGTTTTAGTTTTCACTTAATGAAACGAGCAGATTTATCAGCAGGTTTTACTGAATTACTGAGTTCATGTGTTTTTGTTTGTGTTGCGTCAGAGCAAAAAAAGGATCAGTTAACACACATTTAATAAATACTTCATGCACAATGAGGCAAATTCTCTAAAGACCAAAAGCTGGTCAGAATTTTAAATCTGTTCATCACCGGACTGATAATGAGAGTAAGGGACAAACGTGAGGTGAGGGTGGACATCTGCAGGGTGATGGATGAGTCCATGCCGAGCCCCACCACCCTCCTCCACCCTCCACCATACACAGACCCAGGCCTCGCCCTGATAACAGCTGGGGTCAAAGAGGAAGAAAAAGCACAGAGATGCTGGTGGTTCTGGTGCTGCTGGTGGTTCTGGAGATGCTGGTGGTTCTGGAGATGCTGGTGGTTCTGGATCTTTGCTGTTGACCTTCTACAGCCTCAAAACATCAGGACCAGTTGATATGGTCCACAGACTCCATCACTGAGACACCTTCCTCTGTCTCAGGTCAGAGAAAACAAGGCTGCATCCTGGTCTGACCAGTGTGTTTTATCCTGCTGTTTATTTGCTATCAGTCACATAAGAATCAACATAATTTGATAAATAATGATTCTAAGACCCTTTTCCAGCTGTGAATACTGAGTTTCTCAGGAGGGATCAACACGTTATGTCCTTGTTCATCAGCTGTTGATGTGACGATACAAACGTCTCACCTTGGACTACGAGGCGTCCGAGCGCCGTTCGCCTCATCCTGGTTCCGGGTCGGTTGGCAGCGCACACATAGACACCAGAGTGCTGCAGGGAGACATCTGAGATCATCAGGTTGCCAGTTCCCAACACCTGGATCCCCTCGACCCCGATGGAGCGCCCGTCTGATGGACACAGCGACAGAGTCAGGACGTGAACTAAAAGTTAAAGCCTAGAAACTTTAAATCGTGTCTGTGATCATGTGACGGTACCGAGCCTGCTCCAGGAGACGATGGGCCTTGGGTTTCCTGTGGCAATGCATTCCAAGATGGCCGTCTGATGGACAGTGATGGTTAGATTTTGGGGTCCAGACAGGATGACTGGCTCCTTGTAGGTTCTGGGAGCTCCACCTAGAAGAATGAGACAAAGGGTTTGGAATCTATAGATTCCATCCAACCGGAATGTTTCTATTCCGGTTGGATGGAAACCGGAATAGAAAAGCATTCTGACCAGTGGTGTGCGGTCAGGAGAGGCAGTGCCTCACCTGTCATGATAAAGAAAAAAATAAAATAAATATTAATATTTTTCACTGATCTGTGTTAAAAATGCATTTTCAGTATGACTCTAACACACTTTGACAGTTTATTAAGTAAAAATCAGCAAATTTGAGGATTTTCTGATCAGATCCAGGGTGAAAACCCGTGTGAGGCCGTGGCGAGCTGGGCCTCCTCTGACTGGTGATCCAGTACAAACTGGGTTTATGATGCGTTTCTGGTCCTCAGCATATCATGAACTTTACAGAAATATGTGTTATACACCATGACTCTCCATAGTCTGTGTAATGTCTTTAAAGTGTGTGTGACAGAATTATTCCTGCTGATCTACAATAAAGTGCAGAGAAAAGTCAGCAGGTGAGGCAGACAGTACTCTGCCTCACCTCAAGGGGGCGCACTCCAGTGACGTGTGGTGAGGTGCATGGCTGGTGGTGATTTACAATTGTAAGGACTGAAAAGAGCATATTACTTTAATTCATTCAACAGCATGCAACTACTGGTAATGCTTCATATTCCATCAATTACACTCACACGCCCACTGTTACCAACTCTTGAGTGAGAAAAGCTGCTATTGGCTGTCCTAAAAGTCACCAAATGATGTCACCACCTAATGCACAAAACAGCTGGTACATATAGTTGTAATGGCTACCGTGGAGAAGAATTTCGTGGGAAAGGCAAAAATTGATGAAAAGACAATATGAAAATGTTTAAAAAGGCAAAAACAATAAAAATAAAACAAATTCTTTGGTTAATATATATATATATATATATTAACACTGAGTCTGCAAACACAAAATCTGCAACATTTCATAACACTTTTAACTTAAAAGTTTTCCTCCACACTCTTCATTAATGGACATTAATATCTGACGGTAAGCCAGCGCGGGATCCTCCAGCTGCAGTTTTGTTTCATTTCCAGCCTGGTCATGAAGCAGAGGCGACCATCTCCTGTCATGATGCAGCTGCTGCTGCATGAAGCCTCTTCTGGTTGTTTTTGGACAGGGGAGGGGCCTGCCAGCACCCATTCTTCATTGAGAAGAATAAACTACCTTCATATACGTCAGTCTCCAAAAGTCTCCAATATTACCAGAAAAAGTCGCTTGATGGGTCTGAAAACTCACTAAATATAGCGACTATTATGCAGACCATTATGCAGACTAGATGATGATGTCATTTAGTGACTTCTAGCCACTTTTAGAACAGCCAATAGCTAATTTTCTTACTGAAGAGCTGGTAACAGTGGGTGTGTGAGTGTAATTAAAAGAGGAATGCTGATGGGTAGTGCTGCACACGTTAATGCGGTAATTGCGCATTAACCAAGCGGCAACCTCCGCTGGTAAAATGTGAAACCTATGCAGAAATGCAAAAAACTGCAGTTCCCCCCTCGTCCACTAGGGGCTCCAAAACAGAGCAAATCCCCATAGACTCCCATGTTAAAAAGACCAACTTCACAGCAGAAATAAACATGTTAAAAGCCTGGTACAAAAATCCATTTTAGGATTAAAAGGTCACGTTTACCTTCATGACAACTTTGAGGGGGGTGAATTTTTTTTCTAACTCATCCGTTTGGATGGTATTTAATCTTGAAATACTGTATAATTAGGGGCGTGTCTTTCTGATTGACAGAGATCTAATATCCGTGGCAGGAAGGGAGAGAGTAGCACAACCGCGGAATTGTGATCCACCCCCACACTCACAGCCCCTCTCAGCTCCACCTCTTTGCCCATATTTGGATTTTCCACGAGCAACGACAGGTGGGATGCTGCCAAGATGGCGATGGTAGGAACCGCCCAACGAGTTTTATTTTTGCTCTTCACAAACCTACGGGTGACATCACGGAGGCTCCGCCCATCTTTTATATACAGTCTATGATGAAGAAAAAAAAAAAAGAAGAAAAATACAGTCTATGAAGTTAACGCAACGATTAATTAACGCCATTAATTTTTTTAATCCCGTGTTAAGGTTTTCTTTTTTTTTAGCTGCTGACTTTGATGACAGAAACATGGCGTCCATGTCTCTCTTCCCTGCTGCAGCGGTGATGATGTAATCAGGAGAGAGCGTGTTTGTTAACATGAAGAGACGTTTTCTGTCTGGAACTTATAAAAGAAGAAGAACCGACGTTTCTCTTTGTCTAAACTCATGCAGATGGCAGAACATCGTGATTTTAGGACGAGAAACTTTTTATTTATTATTCTTTTTTTTAACAAATGTGGTTTTAATTTATTTAAGACAGCAATGGTAAGACATGTTTTCTGACTTTTACAAGCATGCAGCATAAATCGGGTCTTCTTCTGTCTCTGGTTCGGTGAATCTTGGTCATATTAAGATGAAACTTCCAGCTGTGGAATCTGTGAGATGTGAGCTTTCAGTAGAGGAGCCGTTTGTTCGTGTTCATGGGGAGACATCATCTGTGTTTACATGTTTTTCGGACTCTGTGTAGCTGGTCTTTTAATTATTGTCTTAACTGTGTTTGTTGGTGATAGAAATGGTTTTACTGAGCTGTTAACCCCTTGAGGGCGAAATAAGTTTCAAATCAGAACTGCAGTCGAAAGAGAAAAACAAGGAGCGTTCTTCCCCCCTCTCCCTTTGGACAGTTTCTGTAGGTTGGCGGTTTGTGAGCGGACAGTTCTTTTATACAGTCTATGAAGGACGGAGAACAAAGCGCCAGCAAACATCATGATGAGGACAGAAGATGATTCACACACAGGAAGTTGCTATGCTTTGCAATGCTAGCGCTAATTTCACGCGCTAACTTACGTTAGCATAAAATGGAGTGTATACAAAAGCTACATTAATCAAGTAATGCCACGCAGCAGCAGTTTTCCCTTAGTCTCACTTAATAAATTAAATTGATAGTAATTTAATAAGTTTATAAGGACAAACACACTTTCACTCGGCCCAAACATCATTACATTTGTTGTTGTAAACTAACAGGCCACCAGTTTACTCCACTAATACATCACATTACAACACATACAACACGGTGCATCGAAGTTATTTCGTCACTGAACTCTTATTTTGAAGGAGAAAAACTTGACAAAGACATTGTTGATGTAGGAGACAGATTGTTTATAGGGAAGCTTCTTTTTATCCCTCACAGCAAATGATAACATTTTTTAATAAAAATTTAAAAAGTTTTAATTATTCAACCCTTAACTCCCGGTAGTGGAGACTGCAGGTGAAGCTAAACAGTCAAGCTAAGAATGAAAGTTTAGAGAATTTATATCCAGAAATGTGGATAATGAAGCAGTGAAGGTGCATGGATGGAAGTTATTGAGCATATTGTGAATATTTCTCTCTCCTCACCATCTAGAAGCTGTGAGATTCTCATCCTGCTTTCTGTCTGTTCACCTGATGCTGATATTCATCACATATTGTTCCTTCTGTGTTTAGAAGGAAGCAGCTTCACAGCTTTAAATCCATCCTGCTGACTTTTTACCTTTTAGTTAGTAAATCCTGAACATTTCATCCTTCTTTCTCGTAAATATTTGGTTTTATATATGAAGAAATATTTTAACTGTTGGTGTTTAAAGAGAAAACTGCTGCTAAACCTGTTTATGTGTTTATGTTACCAGACTTCTCAAAAAGGAAACTTAATATATATTTTAATGAAGAGCCACCACAGAATGTTTGTTATTTCTGAAGAACCACATTTTTATTTGAATTTTTAAGGTTTTAAAATAAAGAAAAACATAAACCTTTATAAAATGAGGATAAACAGACTTTCTTCTAAGGGATGCAGATATTTTATTAAGTCCCTGGTTTCCAACTTAATGACAAGAAAATAGATTTAAAAAAATATTTTAGCCGTGTATTTAGAGACATTGTGGAAGGTCCAGAGTCGCAGGTTGGAGACCCCTGATGTTGTGTTAGTAAACCACAATTTACTGCATTTTCTTCATATAGTCGCTGCCCTTCTTTTAATGGAAAGAGACATTTTTGCACGTAACAATGCGATTAATCATGATTAAAAAATGTAATAGTTACCCAGCACTACTGATGCAATATGAAGCATTACCAGTTGCATGCTGTTGAATGAATACTGAAATAAGATGCTCTGTTCAGTTCTTACAGTTGTAAATCAGTGCCTCAGCAGCCACGAACCTCACCGAACGTCACTGATTCTGACTCAGCCGGACCTCCGCTGTCATTTTGTTTAACACACATTAAGTTAGCCAGTTTCACAGCAGCCAAGAAAAGCTGGCGAAAAACCAGCCGATGATCCTGTGAGCTCTTCGTTTAGGACACAAATCTTCTAAACTGACCACACAACTCTTATCCTGGCCGAGACTCTTCTCAATCAGCTGATCCGAAGCTCAGGTGGACTGACTGTAATTCAGGAATTGTGTGTGTGTAATATCCTTGACATTGGGAGTCATGTGATCAGAAAGTCACGTATATCTAACCACCTCAGACTGAAACTGACTGTATAAAAATCCTGTTAGTGTTGAGGTGTGTGTGTGTGTGTTTCCTATAGCAATAACCAGCCCAGCCAAAAACATAAAATAAAGTTTAAACAAATTAAAAATAAAGTTTTGATCATCTAAATAGCTGGTTCAGTCCCAGCTGGTGTCTGATCACCAAGGTGTCACAGCAGAGACATCTGATCATGGTGAAGGCCTGAGCGGTGACGTCTGGAGGTGGAACATCATGGTGGGGGCTGGTTTTACACGTCATCTGACTGAAGGAAGAAGGAACTGCTGCGACAATGTGGATAAAAACCTACTGCCAGCTACCAGGATGATGAAGATGAAACGAGGATGATCCCAAACACAGACGTCTAAAGAGAAAGCGAAGCTGCTCCTCCTTCCTGTCGTTCCATTTCATCAAAGAGAAATTCATGTCTGAACTTTTGTTCTGGTTTCTCACCACATCTGGATTGTTTCCAACACCTGGTGACAACTTCATGTCCCCATTACAAATATATTTGCTGTGTTCCAAACTTATTTTATTTGCTATATGTCCGAGCCTTTCCAATAAACTCCCAGATCAGAAACACATTTCCGCCTCTGAGTTTGGGTTCAGGATTCAGGATCCAGCTTCCTGTTACTGATGCTGTCCTGGACTTCCTCAAACAGGTCCTCCTCAGAGCAGCAGCAGCAGATCACATGACACATGGGTGTTCTCCTACCTGTCACGTTCAGTGTGGCCTCATGGCTGTAGCGAATGTTGGCGATGTTGGCGGCCACACAGCGGAAAACCCCGGCATCCGCCCTCCTGGCCCCGGTGACCTGCAGAATGCCCATGGGGAGGAGAGTGTACCTGAAGAAGGAAGTCCGAAAGAAAAGTTCATCCATCAGGTGCAGCACCTCAGAGCTGAAAAAGTTTAACCTTGAATAGTAAACCTGTGAGATCATATGTGTTACCTGCTGTCTGTGGTGTTCAGTGGGACTCTGTTCTTCTCCCAGGTGATGCTGGCCTCAGGTATTCCGCTGATCTGGCACTGGAAGCGAGCTACCCCTCCCTCATCCACATACATGGATGTTGGATGAGTGTGGAACTTCGGAAGAGCTGAGGAGCAAAGGTTCAGCGTTACTGAGGAAAATTTAAAGGCAGATTTAAACATGGGGATGTAGAAATAGAGGTCTGGGTTTTCTTCTAAAGCTTCAGCAGTGATGCCCACGAAGAATCAAACTTGTTTAAAGGCACAGAAACAAACAATAAACACACAATTTAAACTACTGCAGTAAAAGTGGATGCTGAGGATACAACCGATTAAAACCTTATCACGTGTCCAGGGAGAGTCCAGATTTCTGCACCACATTTTTAAAAGAACAACCCGTCCTCATGGGAAAGGCTAAAGACTCAGGAATTCAGGACAGATGTCATCCAGTGTTTGTCAGAGCTGTTTAATGTTCCACTTGGTGAACACAGAAACAAACCAAACTACTGGACTCTGGATTTTTTAAGCCAGGATTATGCTCCTTCTATGAGACTGTCAGCCTGGAAAAATCATCCTGTCAAAGAACTGACTTTTCATCTCTGGGAGCCTCTATGACCATTTTAACTCATTCATAGAGATGTGGAACTTTTAGCTTTTAATGGCCACGTCTGTATTTTGATTTTGTCTTTTTTGATGAAAATCTGTCCAGAACTACGGAAGCGTGGAGCTGTCACCCAAATTTAAAAGACTGGGACCTTACCACGTGACCACGTGATCACGTACAGAACCTTTCTGAGTTACGCTGCTAACAGAAAGAAACAAACCAAACGACCGCCGTCTCAGAGGTGAGAAAAAGCATTAAATAAACACAAATAGAGCGTCAATAAACAAGTAAGTTAATAACTATTGATAATGTATATTTTATTAATTTATTTTGTATTTATAAAATGGAATATTTATTCATTTCAGTATTTATGTATTTAATTAGGAATGAAAAGAGTCTCCATAATTTAGGGCATTCATGACTAAATGTGTGAAAACTTATTCACTGAGCACTTTTTTCTTTTTTTATGTAGTTTTTCTTATTTCTAAAAAATTTTAAAATACATGTTGGGTTGGTTTTTTCTTTTGTTTCACCAGTTTGAAATACTTTTACAGTCACTTCTGAAAGTTGCAGCGAGGAGCAAATACACGGATTAATCATCATTACCAGTGTGACACGTACATGTGTGTGTTCACACAGTGCCAAACAACATTTTCCTCCCACAGAGAACAAAACATTCAGGACACCTCCCAGTCCTCCCAGGAGTGGACGTCCCAGCAGGTCCAGACCAAGACTAACATCTCAGACTCTGCAGGCCTCAGTGTTGGCATGTTAAATGTGAAAGTTAGAAAAAACTGAACCAGTAAGGCTTGTTAGGAGGAGAGAAAGCCTCTTCTCTCTAAAAAGAACATTGCAGTAAAGCTGCATCTGAACAAACCACAAACTCCTGGACAGAATGGCTGGAAAAGAATCAAGGTGTTAAGATGATCCGGTGGAAGTCCAGACCTCAGGTCAGCGACCGCAAAGCTCAATGCACAGAAAACCAGCTGCTGAACGAGTTCTGTCCTCTGTTGGATAAATAATAACAAACTGTAGTTTGTAAGAGACCAGAAGTCCATGAGGAATGTGAAAATCCATGACCTGATCATGGTTATGGTTTTCCTGGTGACTGGGTCGGATGATACCAGCATTACTTACATGCCAGCTGGACTCTTGCCCTGCGGCTGACCAGCAGGCCGTAGCGGTTCTGGACTGCACACTCATACTCTCCCATATCTGCATCGCTGCCCTCTCGGCGTTTCTGGAATCTCTGGATCAACAGCGTGCCGTTTTCCAGAACCTGGAACCGTGGGCTGGCTGGTAGGGGCGTCCCGTTTCTGCGCCACGTTACGGTGACGGGTTCCTCGCCCTGGACCTGACAGTCCAGCATCAGAGGACGGTCCCTGACTGCGATCACATCGCTGGGCTGCAGCAGGAAAGACAACTCTGAGGCCAAACAGCCACCTGCACACAGAAAGCACAAAGATTGGCTCAGACCACACACACTAACATATTTACCCCCTAATGGCCATTTAGTGTCACTATTATTTGTTTTGTTTAATTTAATTAATTAATTTTATTTGTCTATTTTATTTACTGTCATTTAGGAATTTGTTTTCATAAAACGTATCTATCGTTTGTATTTATTTATTATGAATCATTTATGTAATATTTAATAGCATTTTATTTTGTTATGCCAGTCTTCTTTGTTTTAGTTATTTTTATCTGTATTTATTTATTTTTTAATAGTTTTTAATAATTGTAGGTATTAAGGGGTTAAACTAGAATGTATATAAAGTCATTAAATATACCTGAAAATGTGGATAATGATAAAAAGATCAGAAAAAAATCTAAATTTATTTATTTTTAATGCACAGAAACACAAAGTGAGCGTTAACGTTTGTGACATAACAGCAGAGAGGGAAGCAACGTCAATCACAGGGGTCAAGTTAGTCCAGCCTCCATTGAGACAGGACCCAGTGTTGACCCCCCCCAACCTCCATCATACCCCCGTCCACCCAGGGCCACCATCTGCCCCCTCTTGATACATCCACTCCACCCCGCCTGCCTCCCCCATCCTGTCACATCCATGTTGGGGTGACTTTCCCATGCCACCACATCTCTCCTCCTCAACCCTGTCCCCCTCTCCACCATGACCTTGGTGACACCCCCAGACTTTCCCTTTTCTCTGGTTCTTTTTTGGTGTTAATGTCTTTGTATGCAAAGAACCTTAAAGCTCCACACAGACGCTCTGCCCCTCCCCGAGTTTTAACAAGCACTGTTGAACTTGGACCAGCTCCATGTCTCAATGTCATGATGCAGTTTTCTTTCTGCCCTGCTAGTTTCTTCTTATTGTTCTGTTATTATCTTTATTAAACTTCGTTCTGCTGGTCAGAGGAACACTTTTACCAACCTGGATACACCACTAACTGGAGCCACTCTTCCATGAATGACCCCTGTTATAATCAATGAGTTTTTCTGTCATTTTTTATTATTTTCATTGAGAATAATCAGATTCCATTGTGATCCTGACAAGAATAATTTCATGTTTAAAATTAGCTCTGTTCACGTTTTCTTTTGCGGATCATCTCACCTGATGCTCATTTTTAATTAGTTTCCTGAGTTTATGGACTCATGTTGGATCATTTCCTGTTCTCAGTGTCTCAATAATCGTCTAGTGGTGTCTCACCCTCAGCATTGTGTAGGATTATAATTAGATTTCCTCAGCTTTGCACAGGTTATGACTATATTTACCTGCATCTTGCTTTGTTGCTTTTATTTGTACATTTTATACTAATTTTATACATAAGAATCTGATTGGATGGCACCTTTAAATCTTGTACTTTTCACAGTGACAATAAAGATATTCTATTCTATTCTATTCTATTCAGCTGTAGTAGTCTGTTAAGATTCTGTGAATTATAGGCTCCATATATGGACAGGGTTATAGGTCTCTTGTGTGGCTCTGTATATAGCCTGATATGTTTCCACACATTGGTTTGGTTCGGATACAGCCTGGTTGGGTTTAGAGAAAAAAATCGTTGGGACTGAAATAAGTTCTTCGTTCAATCAGCTGTTTTCCAAAATAACCAGAAACCAGCCGCTGCTGTTCATATGGCAGCTAGACGTCAGTAAAACACCAGATGGACTGGTGATAATCTGCTGGTAGAAATGGTTGACTGAGTCTGAAGGGGAATGAAACCATCTAACAGCAGTTGAGGACATAAGCAGGTGAACAAGTTTTCAACATTTTTAAGAAATGAGCATCTGCCTTCTTTGTATGTGCCACTTAGCAGATGTTGTCAGAAATGATAGCAGGTCTCCTGGTCGCTGGGTCGGCTGATACAGCCCTACAACCCCTTCCCCCCTGGGACTCCCATCCCTCAGCCTGGTAATTAGATTCAGGACTCCCTGTGCAGATGGGATGGGGGTGAGAGAGCTACTGCAGGACGATTAGAGAAGACTGGATACAGATGCTACGTTTTGTCCTGGATTGCTTTTATTATAACAGAACCCAAAACCTGGGATTTCTCTCTAAAAAATGTTCTTTTAATCTTTTTATGTTCACACTAAGAAAAAGCCACAGAAGAATATTTTTTAAATTATTATTACTACTACTACTACTACTACTAATAATAATAATAATAACAATGAGGATGATAATTCAGTGTTTCATAGCAAATGGTTAAAATAGGAGTTAATAATATAGTAACTATAACTAGAATAATAATGAGATAATAAACACTTATTTTATGTTTTAAATACCTAAAACTAGGTTGTACAGATGAGTTTATTTCCACAAATTATTCATTACAGTCACAGAAAAGTCTGTTCTACCAAACAGCAGAACACAAAGTTGAGGGTTAAAACCTCACAATTTATAGTTTATGTCAGAAAATAAAAATTTTGCTTCAATGGTGTGTTTGGTTTCATGCATAATGCACATAAATAAATGATGCTATACACCGATCCATGATAAGCAGATGCAGTGTAGAAAAACAGAACTGAGCACAAATTTTCATGTATGGAGAAGAAACTTGGAAGCTAGTGAAGGTCATTTAATACCATCTAGTCCACTGCAAGTTGTTTTCATTTCAGTTTGAAACAGTCTAAGTTAGGGCTGGGCAATACATGGAGATTTTCAAATATATATCCAGACTTTATCAGACGCGATACAGAAGGAGGGAATATTGTTTATATCTGAATATAGAGTTTATATTGAGTTAGAGTTTAGAGTTAAAAGCATCTTTTCTTTTGCATTTTGCACAGTTGCATTTTTGTTTAGGTCATTGAAAAGTATTTTTCATTAATTTAGTTTTAGCAGCATTTAATTTAATATAAAGCTACTTTAATTTCAATCAGCTGTTTTAAAGCACATGTGCCGCTGATTCTTAATAAAAGTGTATTTAGCACTGAAGGCTGTAAACTCGAGTCTCTTTGGCTGACAAAAAATCTATATATATTGAGATATATATCGTATATCGTGATTCAGGGAAAAATATCGAGATATAAAATTTGGTTCATATTGCCCAGCCCCAGTCTAAGCCTGACCAGACCATGTGGACCATTTAGACCAGGGTTATTTAGGTAAGTCCTACAACGGCCGCAGTCCTGCAGGTTTTCAATGTTTCCCTACTCCAACACACCTCACTGAAATAAAATGAATCCAACAGCCAATGAATTTCTGACAATGACTCATTGATTTAGGTCAAGTGTGTTGGAGCAGGGAAACGTTGAAAAGATTCAAGACTGCAGCTCTTGTGGGACTCAGCTGAATAGCCCTGATCTAGACAGAATAATCTAGAAGATTATGCATAATAAACTTTTTTCTTTTGTTTTTCTTTTACAGGAAAATGAGAAGAACCTATTTTCTGGCAGGAGACAGTCTGAGTCTGTCCTGATTCTCAGCTGAGACTGTCTTCTGTCTCTCTTTGACTCAGATGAAAAGTTGTTTTTACCAAGAGGAAGATTTGTGTTGCTGGAAACATTAATCTCTTGTTGACTAGATCCCCTGTACAGGAGACAGCACGTGATACTACAGTCCAGAGGATGTTTGCACACACTTTGAAGCAACAATCCTAACATGCAGCATACCAACATGATAGGGAGAAACTCAGTTTAAAGGCTCTACCAAGCATCCAAACCAAACACAGTTCAAATCCCAGGCAAAGGAACACGGGAACGTAGCAAAAACATGAGAACAGCACCGTCCACTTTAGAGCTTCTGCTAATTTCTCCACTTCAAGCCATCCACCCAATGTGTCACATGAAGCAGAGACTGCTGATTACAAAGATGTCTGTCTCATCACTGTGGGACAGAAAGTGGCTAAAAACCAGAAATCAGGTCTTACTTTTTCTGTTTTGTGGAGTAAAGTTTGATACCAGCTCTAAAAACTCTGCTAATATGTTCTCCTGTGACTCTGCCTTTGAAATGAACCACGAAGGTCCTGCTGGTTTTCATGGAGATGAAGGAGGTTTTATAGTGAAAGATTCACTCTTCCTATTATAAACTATCTTGGGACCCTCATGGTGTTACTAAGGTGAATCTGGGGTCTATCCCTGGATCCTCCTGATTCTGACCATTGATAGAGGTGTCCATCATCAGCCGATGGCATCCTGACATTCATAACACCTCTTTTAACAAACATTTGGAAAACTGCTCAGCTTAATTTTTTACCTTCTACTGTAGCACTATTCCTCATCAGACATTACTTTACTCATTCGTAGTTGAACTGGGCTGTTATCCTCTGGTTTTCATTGAATGTAATGTGGTTTTCTTTTAGAAGGAGATAACATTTACATTTTCTACTGTTCCAGGTGAACTAACTCTTGAACAGTGACACATATGTTGACTCTGACACTTCTGTAGTAATCTCACATGTCTCAGAGACCAAGATTATGCATACAGTCCTTGTAGTTGTGAAGATGAACTTCATTTTTGGTGTGTGTCACTTCAGACAGGAAGCAGAAATACTGAACCTTGTCATGAAGAGGATAATGTTGACAAACAACTAAGTTGGAGATTTGCTTTGAAAACAGAGTGAAACATGTCAAGCTAGGAGTTGCCCATCAATCAGCTTTCTTTTGTTTTGTGTCAGACGCAAAGTTATCTATTCTATTCTATTCTATTTAGCAGACGCTTTTATCCAAAGCGACTTACATTTGAGAGGAAGAACAACACAAGCATGAATTCAAACAAGATGGGACGTCATAATTAAGTGATAGTCAGACCGCTTTGAGTCCAGTTGGACCAGGTGCTGTCGTGTAGTGCTAGAGGCAGTGCATATAATTTTTTTTTCTTTTTTTTTTTAAGTCATTTTATTTAAATACAAGATCACGATTTCATCACACAATATCAACTTGGTCATAAGTGCACACAGCTTCTTCAGTACTTGGTTGAGCCAAAGAGCTGGACAAATCTTTCTAACTCATTTAGTTAAGCTAAATGTGGAAATGCTCCTTAAACAACTGAGTCTTTAGCTTGGTCTTAAAAGTGGATACGGACTCTGTGGATCGGACGGAGTTTGGTAGATGGTTCCACCACCGGGGAACAACAGAGGAGAAGAGTCTAGCTACTGATGTGGCGCCACCTTGTGGTGGGAGCACTAGGCGTCTTTCACTGGCAGAGCGTAACTGTGGAGAGGGAGTGTAGCTCTGGATTAAGGAGTGGAGGTAGACCGGAGCCGTTTGGGTTATTCTTTTGTAAGCCAGAAGCAGAGCTTTGAATTTGTTGCGTGCTGCAACTGGACGCCAGTGGAGAGCGATTAGCAGCGGAGTGACATGAGCTCTTTTGGGCTGGTTGAAGACCAGACGTGCTGCTGCATTCTGGATCATCTGCAGAGGTTTCACTGAGCATGCAGGCAGGCCAGCCAGGATTGTGATGGTGATTAATAAAGGACAGATGACAACCCTGTCAAGTCCCCCCAAGCAGCAGATCCATCTCAGATCTGAACAGCTGACTTCAGGAAACAAGTTGTAGGGGAAGTTTACACTACTGGGTTTAGATTTGAAGATGAGGGGTGGCTTGGTCTATTTTATGTATTCAGGTCACATGATCCCACAGTGCTGGTTGTAATTCCTGTTTGAACAACCGAGTCACAGAGAATCAAGCTGGTATCAGATGATATACAGATGATATGCAACTCTACATTTGTTTGTACTCTCTCAGATATCTAAGATGGAATCAGTCTGTTGATAAAATCCTAACATGGAGTCAGGGAAACCAACAAGTTAGACCAAAAGGCACAGAGCTGAACCTCACTAGGTGGGACACAGTATTTTATTGTTGGGATGGAACAATAATGAGATGTAACTGAGGCAGATATTAGCCCACTGCTTCAGACCTCACGCCCAGAGGTCATGGGACTAAGGATGGATGTATAGACTGGGGGATGGGTGGTTTGGGGCCAGATGGATAAACTTTCCCCCACCCTGCTGCCATTGTTTAGAAAGACTGCTGCCCCTGAACGTCACAAATTTCTGCCAAACCCATGTTAGAAATCAATTAACTTTATCCACGTTTTTCCCTCTAAACACATCGCAGTGTTTTAAAACAACTCTGGAAGGTCAGTCTGATCTAATCTGTTTTAGTTATGAAATCTTAAAAATTGATCCTTTTACACTGAACCTTAAATGATGTCACTGAAACTGAGATGATTTTGTATGTTTAACACCCAGTTTTAGCTATGTTTAAAACTGTTTCAAGACCTCCCAGCACCAATTCACACACTACAAACATTATTACCTTTGCAAAGGTGAAGATAATGTAATCGGCAGAGTGAGCCAAAAAGTTATGGACAAATTTTAATTAAATTTTCAGAAAACCTCAGAAATAGAATAAGGAAAAAGTAATTAGATTTTGGGAGTCCGAATCACTGCCTGGATCCAGGAATTTTTTAAAGGATTCTTTCCTACGGGGAGATAATTACAGGCAAAAAGAAAAAAAAAATCTGCGCTTTCTGTATGCTCCTAGTCTGAATGCTTCTAGTCTGTTTGCTTCTAGTCTGAATGCTTCTAGTTTGAATGCTTCTAGTCTGTATGCTTCTAGTCTGAATGCTTCTAGTTTGAATGCTTCTAGTCTGTTTGCTTCTAGTCTGTATGCTCCTAGTCTGAATGCTTCTAGTTTGAATGCTTCTAGTCTGTATGCTTCTAGTCTGAATGCTTCTAGTTTGAATGCTTCTAGTCTGTATGCTCCTAGTCTGAATGCTTCTAGTTTGAATGCTTCTAGTCTGTATGCTCCTAGTCTGAATGCTTCTAGTTTGAATGCTCCTAGTCTGAATGCTCCTAGTCTGAATGCTTCTAGTTTGAATGCTTCTAGTCTGTATGCTCCTAGTCTGAATGCTTCTAGTCTGAATGCTCCTAGTCTGAATGCTTCTAGTATGAATGCTTCTAGTTTGAATGCTTCTAGTCTGAATGCTTCTAGTGTGTATGCTTCTAGTCTGAATGCTTCTAGTCTGTATGCTTCTAGTCTGTATGCTTCTAGTCTGAATGCTTTTAGTCTGAATGCTTCTAGTCTGTATGCTTCTAGTTTGAAGGCTTCTAGTCTGAATGCTTCTAGTCTGTATGCTTCTAGTCTGTATGCTCCTAGTCTGAAGGCTTCTAGTCTGAAGGCTTCTAGTCTGTTTGCTTCTAGTCTGTTTGCTTCTAGTCTGAATGCTTCTAGTCTGAATGCTTCTAGTCTGTATGCTTCTAGTCTGTATGCTCCTAGTCTGAAGGCTTCTAGTCTGTATGCTTCTAGTCTGAAGGCTTCTAGTCTGTATGCTTCTAGTCTGAATGCTTCTAGTCTGAATGCTTCTAGTCTGTATGCTTCTAGTCTGAAGGCTTCTAGTCTGTATGCTTCGAGTCTGAAGGCTTCTAGTCTGAATGCTTCTAGTCTGTATGCTTCTAGTCTGTATGCTCCTAGTCTGAAGGCTTCTAGTCTGTATGCTTCTAGTCTGAATGCTTCTAGTCTGTATGCTTCTAGTCTGTATGCACCTAGTCTGAATGCTTCTAGTCTGTATGCTTCTAGTCTGAATGCTTCTAGTCTGAATGCTTCTAGTCTGTATGCTCCTAGTCTGAATGCTTCTAGTTTGAATGCTTCTAGTCTGTATGCTCCTAGTCTGATTGCTTCTAGTTTGAATGCTTCTAGTCTGAATGCTTCTAGTCTGAATGCTTCTAGTTTGAATGCTTCTAGTCTAAATGCTTCTAGTCTGTATGCTTCTAGTCTGAATGCTTCTAGTCTGAAGGCTTCTAGTCTGTATGCTTCTAGTCTGTATGCTTCTAGTCTGAATGCTTCTAGTCTGTATGCTTCTAGTCTGAATGCTTTTAGTCTGAATGCTTCTAGTCTGTATGCTTCTAGTCTGTATGCTTCTAGTCTGAAGGCTTCTAGTCTGTTTGCTTCTAGTCTGAATGCTTCTAGTCTGTATGCTTCTAGTCTGAATGCTTCTAGTCTGTATGCTCCTAGTCTGAATGCTTCTAGTCTGAATGCTCCTAGTCTGAATGCTTCTAGTATGAATGCTTCTAGTTTGAATGCTTCTAGTCTGAATGCTTCTAGTGTGTATGCTTCTAGTCTGAATGCTTCTAGTCTGTATGCTTCTAGTCTGTATGCTTCTAGTCTGAATGCTTTTAGTCTGAATGCTTCTAGTCTGTATGCTTCTAGTTTGAAGGCTTCTAGTCTGAATGCTTCTAGTCTGTATGCTTCTAGTCTGTATGCTCCTAGTCTGAAGGCTTCTAGTCTGTTTGCTTCTAGTTTGTTTGCTTCTAGTCTGTTTGCTTCTAGTCTGAATGCTTCTAGTCTGAATGCTTCTAGTCTGTATGCTTCTAGTCTGTATGCTCCTAGTCTGAAGGCTTCTAGTCTGTATGCTTCTAGTCTGAAGGCTTCTAGTCTGTATGCTTCTAGTCTGAATGCTTCTAGTCTGAATGCTTCTAGTCTGTATGCTTCTAGTCTGAAGGCTTCTAGTCTGTATGCTTCGAGTCTGAAGGCTTCTAGTCTGAATGCTTCTAGTCTGTATGCTTCTAGTCTGTATGCTCCTAGTCTGAAGGCTTCTAGTCTGTATGCTTCTAGTCTGAATGCTTCTAGTCTGTATGCTTCTAGTCTGTATGCACCTAGTCTGAATGCTTCTAGTCTGTATGCTTCTAGTCTGAATGCTTCTAGTCTGAATGCTTCTAGTCTGTATGCTCCTAGTCTGAATGCTTCTAGTTTGAATGCTTCTAGTCTGTATGCTCCTAGTCTGATTGCTTCTAGTTTGAATGCTTCTAGTCTGAATGCTTCTAGTCTGAATGCTTCTAGTTTGAATGCTTCTAGTCTAAATGCTTCTAGTCTGTATGCTTCTAGTCTGAATGCTTCTAGTCTGAAGGCTTCTAGTCTGTATGCTTCTAGTCTGTATGCTTCTAGTCTGAATGCTTCTAGTCTGTATGCTTCTAGTCTGAATGCTTTTAGTCTGAATGCTTCTAGTCTGTATGCTTCTAGTCTGTATGCTTCTAGTCTGAAGGCTTCTAGTCTGTATGCTTCTAGTCTGTTTGCTTCTAGTCTGTATGCTTCTAGTCTGAATGCTTCTAGTCTGAAGGCTTCTAGTCTGTATGCTTCTAGTCTGTTTGCTTCTAGTCTGTATGCTTCTAGTCTGAATGCTTTTAGTCTGAATGCTTCTAGTCTGTATGCTTCTAGTCTGAAGGCTTCTAGTCTGTTTGCTTCTAGTCTGAATGCTTTTAGTCTGAATGCTTCTAGTCTGTATGCTTCTAGTCTGAATGCTTCTAGTCTGTATGCTCCTAGTCTGAAGGCTTCTAGTCTGTTTGCTTCTAGTCTGAATGCTCCTAGTCTGAATGCTTCGAGTCTGTATGCTTCTAGTCTGTATGCTCCTAGTCTGAAGGCTTCTAGTCTGTATGCTTCTAGTCTGAAGGCTTCTAGTCTGTATGCTTCTAGTCTGAATGCTTCTAGTCTGAATGCTCCTAGTCTGAAGGCTTCTAGTCTGTATGCTTCGAGTCTGAAGGCTTCTAGTCTGAATGCTTCTAGTCTGTATGCTTCTAGTCTGTATGCTTCTAGTCTGTATGCTCCTAGTCTGAATGCTTCTAGTTTGAATGCTTCTAGTCTGTATGCTCCTAGTCTGAATGCTTCTAGTTTGAATGCTTCTAGTCTGTATGCTTCTAGTCTGAATGCTTCTAGTCGGAATGCTTCTAGTTTGAATGCTTCTAGTCTGTATGCTCCTAGTCTGAATGCTTCTAGTCTGAATGCTCCTAGTCTGAAGGCTTCTAGTCTGTTTGCTTCTAGTCTGAATGCTTCTAGTCTGAATGCTTCTAGTCTGTATGCTTCTAGTCTGTATGCTCCTAGTCTGAAGGCTTCTAGTCTGTATGCTTCTAGTCTGAAGGCTTCTAGTCCGAATGCTTCTAGTCTGTATGCTTCTAGTCTGTTTGCTCCTAGTCTGTATGCTTCTAGTCTGAATGCTTTTAGTCTGAATGCTTCTAGTCTGTATGCTTCTAGTCTGAAGGCTTCTAGTTTGTTTGCTCCTAGTCTGAAGGCTTCTAGTCTGTATGCTTCTAGTCTGAAGGCTTCTAGTCTGAATGCTTCTAGTCTGTATGCTTCTAGTCTGTTTGCTCCTAGTCTGTATGCTTCTAGTCTGAATGCTTTTAGTCTGAATGCTTCTAGTCTGTATGCTTCTAGTCTGAATGCTTCTAGTCTGTATGCTCCTAGTCTGAAGGCTTCTAGTCTGTTTGCTTCTAGTCTGAATGCTTCTAGTCTGAATGCTTCTAGTCTGTATGCTTCTAGTCTGTATGCTCCTAGTCTGAAGGCTTCTAGTCTGTATGCTTCTAGTCTGAAGGCTTCTAGTCTGAATGCTTCTAGCCTGTATGCTTCTAGTCTGAATGCTTCTAGTCTGAATGCTTCTAGTCTGTATGCTCCTAGTCTGAAGGCTTCTAGTCTGTATGCTTCGAGTCTGAAGGCTTCTAGTCTGAATGCTTCTAGTCTGTATGCTTCTAGTCTGTATGCTTCTAGTCTGAAGGCTTCTAGTTTGTTTGCTCCTAGTCTGAAGGCTTCTAGTCTGTATGCTTCGAGTCTGAAGGCTTCTAGTCTGAATGCTTCTAGTCTGTATGCTTCTAGTCTGTATGCTTCTAGTCTGTATGCTCCTAGTCTGAATGCTTCTAGTTTGAATGCTTCTAGTCTGTATGCTCCTAGTCTGAATGCTTCTAGTTTGAATGCTTCTAGTCTGTATGCTTCTAGTCTGAATGCTTCTAGTCTGAATGCTTCTAGTTTGAATGCTTCTAGTCTGTATGCTCCTAGTCTGAATGCTTCTAGTCTGAATGCTTCTAGTCTGAAGGCTTCTAGTCTGTTTGCTTCTAGTCTGAATGCTTCTAGTCTGAATGCTTCTAGTCTGTATGCTTCTAGTCTGTATGCTCCTAGTCTGAAGGCTTCTAGTCTGTATGCTTCTAGTCTGAAGGCTTCTAGTCCGAATGCTTCTAGTCTGTATGCTTCTAGTCTGTTTGCTCCTAGTCTGTATGCTTCTAGTCTGAATGCTTTTAGTCTGAATGCTTCTAGTCTGTATGCTTCTAGTCTGAAGGCTTCTAGTTTGTTTGCTCCTAGTCTGAAGGCTTCTAGTCTGTATGCTTCTAGTCTGAAGGCTTCTAGTCTGAATGCTTCTAGTCTGTATGCTTCTAGTCTGTTTGCTCCTAGTCTGTATGCTTCTAGTCTGAATGCTTTTAGTCTGAATGCTTCTAGTCTGTATGCTTCTAGTCTGAATGCTTCTAGTCTGTATGCTCCTAGTCTGAAGGCTTCTAGTCTGTTTGCTTCTAGTCTGAATGCTTCTAGTCTGAATGCTTCTAGTCTGTATGCTTCTAGTCTGTATGCTCCTAGTCTGAAGGCTTCTAGTCTGTATGCTTCTAGTCTGAAGGCTTCTAGTCTGAATGCTTCTAGCCTGTATGCTTCTAGTCTGAATGCTTCTAGTCTGAATGCTTCTAGTCTGTATGCTCCTAGTCTGAAGGCTTCTAGTCTGTATGCTTCGAGTCTGAAGGCTTCTAGTCTGAATGCTTCTAGTCTGTATGCTTCTAGTCTGTATGCTTCTAGTCTGAAGGCTTCTAGTTTGTTTGCTCCTAGTCTGAAGGCTTCTAGTCTGTATGCTTCTAGTCTGAAGGCTTCTAGTCTGAATGCTTCTAGTCTGTATGCTTCTAGTCTGTTTGCTCCTAGTCTGTATGCTTCTAGTCTGAATGCTTTTAGTCTGAATGCTTCTAGTCTGTATGCTTCTAGTCTGAATGCTTCTAGTCTGTATGCTCCTAGTCTGAAGGCTTCTAGTCTGTTTGCTTCTAGTCTGAATGCTTCTAGTCTGAATGCTTCTAGTCTGTATGCTTCTAGTCTGTATGCTCCTAGTCTGAAGGCTTCTAGTCTGTATGCTTCTAGTCTGAAGGCTTCTAGTCTGAATGCTTCTAGTCTGTATGCTTCTAGTCTGAATCCTTCTAGTCTGAATGCTTCTAGTCTGTATGCTCCTAGTCTGAAGGCTTCTAGTCTGTATGCTTCGAGTCTGAAGGCTTCTAGTCTGAATGCTTCTAGTCTGTATGCTTCTAGTCTGTATGCTCCTAGTCTGAAGGCTTCTAGTCTGTATGCTTCTAGTCTGAATGCTTCTAGTCTGTATGCTTCTAGTCTGTATGCTCCTAGTCTGAATGCTTCTAGTCTGTATGCTTCTAGTCTGAATGCTTCTAGTCTGTATGCTCCTAGTCTGAAGGCTTCTAGTCTGTATGCTTCTAGTCTGAATGCTTCTAGTCTGAATGCTTCTTGTGGGGAAAAACCCTTAACTTGAGAAGATTCTGACTATACTCCAGTTACATTATCTGCCAGTGACATGATTACATTACATTAATAACGGGATGATTCCTCTGGATCAAGTGCCCTAGTGCCCACTGGCTCAGGTAGTTGTCGAGAAACTGGAAGGTTGGTGGTTTGACTCCTGCCTCATCTGTTAATCTGTCCTTGGATAAAAAGAGGCCATTGATGTGGGGCTGCCACATTTCCATCGGTCTATCCCAGGAGCTGATGCCGCACATGTATCTCACCACCACCGGCAAATGAAGTGCTGTTTAAATCTAATCCATTATATTGCTTGTATTTAGTGTAAATATTATGTCTAATTTTTCAGAAAAAATATAAATATTAATTCCTTTGGGAGTTAACATAAGGATCATGTGATCTTCACCAGCAGCTTCCAGTTTAACCATAAACCCGTCTCACAGTCACTTTGGGTCAGACCAGTAAAAACTGGATGTGAGGACCTTTGGTCATGTATGATGTATGATGTGACCTGGTTTCAGAGTTAAACTTGCTGGCTATTACTGTGTAAACTAGTCTAGCTCTGGGTCACCAGTAACCACCCAGGTGACCCAGTCTGGTTGTCTTGTTGTGGACGTAGAATAAGAGTTTAAAGGTCCAGTCTGGTTGTATAAGGAGGTAATGGAGTCCATAACCCTACAGCTCAGTAATAATAACTCATGGAGATGCATTCTTTAAGTCAGAGTGGACATCTACAGATTCCTGCAGGGTCACATTAACTTGGTGAACTTTTCTCAGATTAAGATGTTAGTTTCTGTTCTGGTCCACCGCAGGATACAGCAGCTACCAGACTCTTTGTCCTCCTGCGGTGGGTTAAACCAAAGACTGTCTCTGTTGGCTGGTCAACAATAGATGCTGTGAGAGACATAGTGTTTTGGGGGGGTCTGGACACGGTCATGGGCAGCTGTGAAGGGATTACCTTAGAGACACATATCTTTAATAAGGTCTCAATATGAGCACAGACAGGGGGCAGTGTTATGGAGATGAGGGTGTGAAGGTCAGGTCACCAAGGTCTGAGGACGTGGAGGGGCCTATTGTGTCCATATCCCCCTCTAAGTCTGAATCCTCTGTTGTCCCAACAGAAAGGAGCTGAGGTCGGAGGTCAGAACCAGTTTCTGGGCCCTCCAACATCTGCACCTCCTTCTTTTCTCCAGAACACTTCAGCTCAGTCTTCCAGAAATGGTTTCATTTTCTTTAAAGTTTTATTAATTTTTTGTTAAAATGCAGAAATGTCTGAATAAATAAACAAAAACTCAAATAACAGAAACGTCTCTCACAGACATAGAATCTCAATAGAAGGTTTTCCTGATATTTCTGAAGGAATAAACTATTGGAAATGTTCAGTCAAAATGTTGATAAGAGCTCTGGTTTTCTGTAGATGTGCCTTTGATTAGGGGTGGTTTATTCAGACATCAATTGTCTGAAACTGCATAAACAAATTACTTGAATACCGCGATATTTAAACCCTCTTAAGGAAATAAGTTTTACTGGTTTTAGTTTTTTTTTTAACAGAAATACTTTCCTGTAAATTAATGTTTCACTTATTTTAAATTCAGTTTTTATCATAAGTGATGAACTGGCCATTTTTTTATCTAACAAACATGAACTGACAGTGTCTTGTTTCTGCAGTAAGAGAGCACATTTCAGCTTGTCACATAGACGCTGATTTTAAACTCCAGTTTATTTCCAAACCTTCACATTTGACCTGAGTTTAAATATTTAGTAAATCTGTGAAGATCAGTTTGATCCTCATCATCCTCGTCATCTTTGTCTGTTTCTATTGGATTTACTAATTTACTTTACAAATGTGGTTTAAAAAATATAATAATAATAATAATAATAAATATTATTTTCTGACCAAGTGAATGTGATGGATCGGTCTTAATGAGAACAGAAAAATAATTACGTTATCTTAAAATGCAGTGAAAAAGAGACTGAAGCAGAAACATTAAGGTTACTTACTGAAACAGTGGAAAGCAGACAAACACAAGAGGAAGACTACGGCTCTCATTCTGGTCTTCGTCCCTCTGGATTCTCTTACATTAAAGCTTCAAACCATCAAAATTAAAAAAACAAAACACAAAAATAATGAAAATTATCCAGGTTAATAGATAGAGTCCAGCTTCTTTAGTTCCTCTTTAGTCCTGCTGGTGTTATTAAAGCATTGTTGTTGCTGTTTTTGGTTAAGCGCTTGGCCCAGAGAAGGATGCTGACCCGTCCAGAGATACTGAGAATCACGCCAGAAGACACCAAACCCTGAACTCAGCTCATTAGTCATTCAGCCTCATTGTTGTCAGTGAATGGACGAAGGCTCTCATGGACTGCTGGCAGGTTGTCGCCTTGATGACCAATCCCAGCGTCGGACTGATGGAGTGGTGGCTCAGCCTCCAAGGAATGATTAACATTCATGCAAACTGAGGGTCCTGAATAGCTGCTGAGCCCCACTCAATGGCCTGATGGTCCAGCTGTGACCTGACCGAGACACGTCATCATGAAGATGTTCATTAATGCAATCAAACCAGAAGCAGAATGTTAGGAGTCATGATCTGGCTGGAAAACAGCCATGATGTGGCAGAAAGCTGTTCCAGTCCAGACTGGAAAGCTGTTTCACTTGTTTTACGGAGGATGCTCACATGAAAGAAATCCTCCAAATCTGAACAGCTAGCACAACAATGAGTTTCCTGCTGATTTTTATCCATATATTTTAATATTGAAACGTTTTTATCTGAGAGGATGTTTCTAATAAGGTCAAATCTGTGGTGAGTCGTCACTGTTCTGACATCTGATCTCTGCTAAAATCAAATTTATTTAATTTTATCATGTTTGTATTTATCACATGACCCGTATTACTTAGTTTAATCAACCAGCTGTTAAATCGCTTTGCAGAGGCCGTGCAGGGTTCTGCATCAGAAAAGAGGGTGCTCACCCACCACCATCACTTCAATCACTTCGCAAACTAAATGGTCCCTTTTTCACTGAGCCTAATTTTTTTTTGTCCGGTTAAGATTTCAACTTAAACATGATTTTCTTGAGTATCTTTTCTCCGACTGTGGCTGCATCATTTCTCTTTGCCTGGCAGATTTCTGATGTATTCTCTGGTATTATTCTGTAAATATTCATCATTCTCTGATTTCCCTACACAGACATTATAAAGTTTTTCTCTGTAGCTAGAACAATAAAATCTTGCTCTCTAAAACAAATTTTCAGTGCCTTAAACAAATTTTTTAAATTAAACCTCATCTTGACCAAACTTGAAACTCTGTTCAGGTACTCAGATAAAATATGTAAAACTCATTGGCTCATTTTTGAAAAATCTTCAACACATTCCCACTGAACAAGTTTCACATTGTGATGTGCTGCAAAGTGTCCACAACACAAGTCCAGCACAGCCGTCATCTTCTACACACAACAACTCACAACTGACCACGTATGCTCTGAGGATGTGTTCAGACCAGCGGTCAGAGCAGAGACAACGTGGGACACGTCCCTCATCTGCAACAATGGTTTTTAAACTTTTTGAGCCATGAGCTCCGAGTATGGAGGTATTTTCCTGTCTTTAATCAAGAGCGTTGCTTTGAGAGCAAGATTTTTGGTTTTTTAGCTCAAATATCATCTTGCTCTCTCTCTCGGCTCTCACACTAAAAAAGTCCGTTCTTGCTCTGAAACTAATCGTTCTTCCTTTCAAAACTCTGCTCCTCTGTTTAGTGTTGCAGGTTCAGACTTGGTCTCTTTCCCTCACACCCTCTCAAAACTTCTGCTCTTGGATATTTTCCCTCTAACACTTGCCTCATCACTTTATTTAATCTTGTACCAGGATGTCTTTGGAGTGCTAAACCCTTTAGGGTCTGGCAACAAATAACACAAGATACTTGCATTGTATAACACTAGTATACCAGGTCAAGCACTGATCATTTCCAACTTTTTCTTTTTTGTAAAGAGAAGGATTTTAAATATTTCAGTCAAGATTTAGTTAAGGGTCCCTTTGTAAAAGATCTGAAAGACCCTGAGGACATAAACTGCAAAGGTTTCAATGATAATATTTATGTTTTAGTCCTTGTTCTATAATACAATGAGAACAAAACAGAAATAGGTCACCAAACCTGACGGACAAAATGTCTAAATACTAAATGAAATGTCTACAGTCCATTTAGTATTTTGTGTGACCTGTCCTCAATTCTGTTATGATGATGAGGTTTAACAGTTCAGAAAATAAAAATAATACAGAGAGGTAAAAGCTAATATGTATTCAGGAAGGGACTTTGTGTAAAAGCAGAAGAAGCGCGGGGGACCTGACGAGGATAAAAAAAAAACTAGAAGAAGAAGAGGACAAAGAAGGTAAGGGAAATATACATTTGTTAAATTTAACTTAATCTCTTGTAACATTCATTTTATTAGAAAACAGTACATGTTTTCAGTTACAACTAAAATTGGGTAGCCGAAATGTATAATTAGACATATTAAAGATAAACGGCTTGTAACATAGGCTGACACGTGGCTAATATGCTAACAACGGAGTACTGCCTGGACCTGGCTGCATCTCCGTCATCTAGTTTTAAGGCTAATCTCCGTTATATCCCTTTCTTTAATTTTGATGTGAAATTTGTGACAAGAAGTTATTGTTAATCATTAGTAATTGTAGCTAACAGTATGTTTTTACAACATAACCATGTTGTTGAGTTATTTTATTTTGATACACTTGAGGACAGCAGATCCTGTAAAATGACAGGGCAAGTAAGTACTGCACTACTCAACATCAAGAAGTATTTTTGTTTAGAATAAATTTCATCACCAATTTCCCCAACTGTCTGTATAGTAGCTTTACTAATAGTTACGTTAGGTACTTAAATTATATATCATTTTTAAGTAAACCCAAGCATTGTGTTGATGTTTTAATGTTATTTTCCTGTCAACAGCATATTCTCAGACAACAAATGATCTCCAGACTGATCAGGAAATTAGAGTCTGGCCTTTCACGCCAACCTCTGGACATGGACTTTCTACTGTTTACTTGCTGGCAGGAGCTGTACCTCTGGGAAGCACTGTCGAGGCATGTAAATATCCACTCAGAGGTTGTACAGGCTTTGTAAGAGTTCCTCAGATTGGTGATGGACCACACTGATCATGCTAATGTTGCGGTGACCACAGTTGAAACTGTAACTGGAGCAAGGGGGCGTCCCATGTATGTACTAGAGAGAGACCGGTTGAGCTTCTTGAATTAAATCTGCCAGTGAAGAGCATTGTGGAATTAATAAGAAATTTAAGCCAGACAGTTCATCGACGAATGACAGAACTGGGCCTTTCCGTCAGCCAAAATTACAGCAACATTACAGATGAAGAGCTGGCTGATGCCATCCAGCTTATACAGAATGAAATTCCAACAGCAGGCTATCGGATGGTGAAAGGAAGGCTGAGGTCGATGGGTATCAATGTCCAGTGGAGAAGACTTACTGCATCGAAGCATCGCGTGGACTCACTTGGAATTCTTTCCAGACTGAGAGCACTTGGCTGCATTGTGAGGAGAACTTATCCTGTCAGAGGACCCCTCTCACTGTGGCATGTCGACACTAACCACAAGCTGATAAGGTCAGTATGCTGCTGCTTTTTTTTGTTGTAATTACACTGTTATGAAAACTAAATAAGTATGTTGCCATGAAATAAATTAACTGCTCGAGTCTATGCCACCAGGTACAACATTGTCCTTTGTGGTGCAGGTGATAGCTACTCCAGGAAGGTAAGAGTTAACCTAGCTTTTCACAGCCATGTGTTCTCTGTGTAAGCCTGTGTAATATAAGTTTCTTACTGTTATGTAGGCGATGTGTTTGGAGGCTGCAACAAACAACACTGCATCAACAGTTTTTGTGGCATTCACAAAAGCAACAGAGATCCACGGTATACCTTATCGTTTATCACCCCAAAATTATTTCAACCCTATTTGAAAAAGGTTATACACATAAATTCATGTTATTATGTGCAAAGTGGCATTTTGTGTATTTAATGTAGAGACAAATTTTAACACCTCTTTGTCATCTGTGTAAATTGTGCAGGGTGAGAGGTGATCAGGGAGTAGAGAACGTGGACATAACCAGATATATGTTTACCATCCGTGGAACTGATCGAGGGAGCTTTATGTCGGGAAAAAAGTGTCCATAATCAGAGGTGAATTTTGTTTTCCTTAAGTTAAATGTTATTTAAATCTATTTGCACACTGTCACTAACACAATAGATACAGCAAGTGAAAAAGTGTTTAGTTACCATGTCTCAACTCTTAGAATCGAACTTTTGTGGCGGGATGTCAGGACATGTGTGACATCAAAGTATTACAACGAACTCCACCTGGAGATGGATGACCTACAGTCATGGACAAAATTGTTGGTACCCTTCGGTTAATGAAAGAAAATATCACAATGGTCACAGAAATAACTTGAATCTGACAAAAGTAATAATAAATAAAAATTCTATGAAATTTAACCAATGAAAATCAGGCACTGCTTTTCAACCATGTTTCAACAGAATTATTTAAAAAAATAAACTCATGAAACAGGCCTGGACAAAAATGATGGTACCCTTAACTTAATATTTTGTTGCACAACCTTTTGAGGCAATCACTGCAATCAAACAATTCCTGTAACTGTCAGTGAGACTTCTGCACCTCTCAGCAGGTATTTTGGCCCACTCCTCATAAGCAAACTGCTCCAGTTGTCTCAGGTTTGAAGGAGCCTTTTCCAGACGGCATGTTTCAGCTCCTCCCAAAGATGCTCAATACGATTTAGGTCAGGGCTCATAGAAGGCCACTTTAGAATAGTCCAATGTTTCGTTCTTAGCCATTCTTGGTGTTTTTAGCTGTGTTTTGGGTCATTGTCCTGTTGCAAGACCCATAACCTGCGACTGAGACCAAGCTTTCTGACACTGGCCAGCACATTTCTCTCTAGAATCTCTTGATAGTCTTGAGATTTCATTGTACCGGCACAGATTCAAGACACCCTGTGCCAGATGCAGCAAAGCAGCCCCAGAACATAACAGAGCCTCCTCCATGTTTCAAAGTAGGGACGGTGTTCTTTTCTTCATATGCTTCATTTTTCCATCTGTAAACATAGAGCTGATGAGCCTTGGCAAAAAGTTCCATTTTTGTCTCATCTGTCCATAGGACATTCTCCCAGAAGCTTTGTGGCTTGTCAACATGTAGTTTGGCTTTTTTATGATTTGTTTTCAACAATGGTGTCCTCCTTGGTCGTCTCCCATTAAGTCCACTTTGGCTCAAACGACGACGGATGGTGCGATCTGACACTGATGTTCCTTGAGCTTGAAGTTTACCTTTAATCTCTTTAGAAGTTTTTCTGGGCTCTTTTGTTACCGTTCGTATTATCCGTCTCTTTGGTTTGTCATCAGTTTTCCTCCTGCGGCCACGTCCAGGGAGGTTGGCTACAGTCCCATGGATCTTAAATTTCTGAATAATATGTGCAACTGTAGTCACAGGAACATCAAGCTGCTTGGAGATGTTCTTATAGCCTTTACCTTTAACATGCTTATCTATAATTTTCTTTCTAATCTCCTGAGACAACTCTTTCCTTTGCTTCCTCTGGTCCATATTGAGTGTGGTACACACCATGTCACCAAACAGCACAGTGACTACCTGTAGCTTATATATAGGCCCATTGACTGGTTACAAGATCGTAGACACCTGTAATGCTAATTAGTGGACACACCTTGGATTAACACGTCCCTTTGGTCACATTATTTTCAGTCTTTTGTAGGGGTACCATCATTTTTGTCCAGGCCTGTTTCATGAGTTTATTTTTTTAAATAATTCTGTTGAAACATGGTTGAAAAGCAATGTCTGACTTTCATTGGTTAAATTTCATAGAATTTTTATTTATTATTACTTTTGTGAGATTCAAGTTATTTCTGTGACCATTGTGATATTTTCTTTCATTAACCGAAGGGTACCAACAATTTTGTCCATGACTGTACTTGAAGTGGCCTCCTGCGGTAAGGCACAGTCTTATGACTTGTGAGGGGCAAACAAGGAAGGTAGTACTCCTTGATCAATTTCAATACTTAGACATAAGTTAACAAATGTGAATCAGCTAAAGAAATTCAATATAGGCAAATTTTCCAGGGCATTTTAAAGGCATTATAAGATGTGTAATAAAGGTAAAATCATGGAAAAAAAACAATATTTAATTCTTAATTAGTTTTATTTCTTTAACTAGTTTGTAAACTTTTTCTTTTACAGAAGATCTGTTTTTTTTTTTTTTTTTTTTTTTACCCTGTCCTGTCCAGCATCCTAACATACAGAACGGTGGTCTGTGTAATGATCGTTTCTGGGAGACCCGGAAATTCAGCCCACACGGTGATGAGTTTAACAGTTTTAATAGATGCAACAGAGCAGCTAACGGACGGCAGGTGTGGCAACCAGGACCAGGAAGAGGGGCTAGGCAGATAGCGGAGGTCGGTCCAGAAAAAGGTCTAATCCAGGTAGGCAGAGTTCAGGATAGTCCGGCAGGGAGCAGGCAATCGGGAGTCCGTGAGAGGCAGCAAGGTCAAATCCAGGTGGGCAGAGTTCAGGATAGTCCGGCAGGGATCAGGCAATCGGGAGTCCGTGAGTGGAAGCGAGGTCAGCGACAGGGATCTAGAACAAGACAAGATTTACTACAGAATAACAGGCAAGGCAAATGACCATCTGGCAGGGAAGCAGACATTGAGGAGGGATTATATAGGGTGATGAACAGGTGAGGAGAGTGAGCGCTGATGAGACCCAGGTGGAGCAGATGAGCCTGATTGTGTGAGCTGCAGGCAATGCAGGCCAGTCCTCATGACAGAACCCCCCCCCTCAAGGGCCGGCACCTGACGGACCACCAGGCATGCCCGGACGAGAGCGATGGAAAGCACTGATCAAGGAGCGATCCACCACAAACCGGGAAGGAATCCACGACCGCTCCTCCGGGCCGTAACCCTCCCAATCCACCAGATACTGCACCCCGCGGCCCCGCCGCCGGGAACGGAGGATGCGACTGACAGAGTAGACCGGACCCCCAGCAACGAACCGGGCGGGAGGAGGGGGCCTGGAGGAGGGAGCCAAAGGCGACAGAGACACAGGCTTGACCCTGGAAACATGAAACGTAGGGTGAACACGGAGTGTACGGGGCAGACCAAGGCGCACAGCCACCGGGTTGATGATCCGCACTATAGGGAAGGGGCCGATGAAACGGGGAGCCAATTTACGGTTCTCCAACCGCAGAGGAAGGTCCTTGGTGGAGAGCCAAACCTTTTGACCAACCCGATAACCAGGGGCAGGAACCCGACGCCTGTTGGCCGTCCTAGAGTACACAACGGAGGAGGTCATCAGTGCCCGACGAGCCCGCCGCCAGACCCGTTGGCAGCGCTGGGCTGCAGCATGGGCCGAAGGGACTCGAGCCTCCCGGTCCTGAACCTGGAACACAGGGGGCTGGTAACCGTAGACAACATAGAATGGAGACAATCCAGTGGCGCTGGAAGGCAAAGAGTTCAAGGCATATTCCACCCATGACAGGTTCTGGGACCACAAAGCCGGATCCTGCTCGCACAACATGCGCAGTTTAGTCTCTACCTCCTGATTGGCCCTCTCAGTTTGGCCATCCGTCTGGGGATGAAATCCAGAAGACAGGTCCACCTTGATTCCCAGGAGGGCGCAGAACTCGCTCCAAAAGCGGGAGATGAACTGAGGACCCCGATCGGAGACAATACTGGCCGGAAGTCCATGGAGGCGGAATACTTCCTTTGAGAGGATGAGCCCGAGTTCCTTTGACGTGGGAAGTTTCGGGAGCGGAACCAGATGAGCCATCTTGGAAAAGCGGTCTACAATAGTGAGCAGAACAGTGAAATTGTCAGAACGAGGAAGACCAGTAACAAAATCCATGGAAATATGTGACCAGGGCCGATTAGGTATGGGCAACGGACGCAGCAGCCCCATAGGCGGACGACGAGAAGACTTTGCCTGGCAGCAGTGCCGACAGGCCAGCACATAGTCCTTGACATCCCTAGCCAGCGTGCCCCACCAGAACCGATCACGAACCACAGACAATGTCTTGCTGACCCCTGGATGACAATACAGGCGTGAGTTATGGCAGAAGGACAGGACATCAGAGACCAGCTGTCCGGGAACAAAAAGGCGGTCTCTGGGACACTGAGCCGGTACCGGGTGTTGCTGATGTGACGCCATCACCAACTGCTCGATTTCGGTCCTGGTCACGAACAAACGAACGGAGGGCGGCAGGATGTACTCTGGTCGATCCTCAATGTGGTCGTCCTCCAGGGAATCATGGATCCGAGACAGGGCATCCGGCTTCACATTTTTGCTCCCCGGCCTGTAAGACAGGGAGAAATCAAACCGGCCAAAAAACAGAGCCCACCTGGCTTGTCTGGGGTTTAGTCGTTTTGCCGTACGCAAGTACTCCAAATTTTTATGGTCGGTCCAGACAATGAATGGTTTGGCGGCCCCTTCCAACCAATGCCGCCATTCCTCCAGAGCCAATTTAACAGCCAACAGCTCCCGGTTGCCCACATCGTAGTTTCGCTCTGCGGAAGACAGACTCCTGGAATAAAAAGCACATGGGTGAATCTTGTTGTCAGCGTACCTCTGGCTGAGAACTGCCCCTATGCCGGTGTTAGATGCGTCAACCTCCACAATGAATTGCCGGGATGTATCTGGGGAGAAAAGAACCGGGGCGGTGGTGAATAAAGTCTTAAGACATTGAAACGCACTCTCCGCCTGTTCTGACCAGGTAAATCTGTTTTTGGTGGACGTGAGAGCGTGTAACGGAGAAGCGATGGAGCTGAAATTCCTAATAAAACGCCTATAAAAGTTGGCGAATCCAAGGAAGCGTTGCAGTTGTTTCCGATTAAATGGCGTTGGCCAATCGGCAACAGCTTTTACCTTGGCTGGGTCCATGGATACACCGTCCGGAGAAATTATGTGCCCAAGAAACGAAGTTGACCGATGGTGGAATTCACATTTCTCTGCTTTAACATAGAGATTGTTCTGTAACAGTCTGAGTAACACTGTGCGGACGTGTTCTTGGTGGGACTGAATGTCCTTGGAAAAGATCAGGATGTCATCCAGGTAGACAAAAACATATTGACCAACCATGTCCCTGAGGACATCGTTCACTAGCGCCTGGAAGACCGCAGGCGCGTTGGATAACCCAAATGGCATGACAAGGTATTCATAATGCCCTGAGGGCGTGTTGAATGCGGTTTTCCATTCGTCTCCTTCTTTGATGCGAACAAGATGATAAGCGTTCCTAAGATCTAGTTTGGTGAAGAATGTGGCCCCCTGGATCTGGTCGAACGCGGTATTCATGAGAGGCAGGGGGTAACGATTCTTAACAGTTATGTCATTGAGTCCCCTATAGTCGATGCAGGGTCGTAAGGAACCGCCTTTCTTTTCTACAAAAAAAAATCCGGCTCCTGCTGGGGATGAGGAAGAGCGAATAATCCCTGCTTGAAGGGATTCCTCAATGTATGTAGTCATAGCCTGGTTCTCAGGGCCGGACAAGGAATACAACCGTCCCCTAGGAGGGAACGTTCCTGGTAACAAATCTATGGAGCAGTCGTAAGGGCGGTGAGGTGGAAGAGACGTTGCACGGTGCTTGTTAAAGACCTCTCTGAGGTCATGGTAAACTGGGGGAACTTCAGCCAGATTAGGATAATCATCAATCCCAGCCCTTGAGTTCCTGGGTGAAGGAGCAGCGGTACGAAGACATGTGGATGAACAGTCTGGTGACCATCCCAATATCTCCTTTTGGCTCCAGTCTATGTGAGGATTATGCTTAGCAAGCCATGACGCTCCAAGAATGACTGGAACCACAGGGGAGTGTATCAATAGAAATGAGACAAATTCGTGATGGTTGCCCCCGATAACCAGCTCCAGGGGAACAGTCTCTTGAGTAATGTGGTGTAGGACATGTCCATCTAATGCTATCACCTTTACGGTCTTGGACGTGGCACGAGTTGCAAGGTTGAGTTCTTTAGCCAGCCCAATGTCAAGAAACTCTGTGTCAGCCCCTGAGTCAATGAAAACGGACAAAGGTCTTGTCATGTCTTTTAATGTCAGTTGAGCTGTGATGGAAAACATACCCGAGGTCTCCGATGACTGCCGTTGACTCAGTAGGCTCCTCGTATTTCCTACTGGGTCTGGTCTTTTCACTGGACACCGGTGAGCGATGTGCCCCATCCCGCCACAATAAAAACACAGTCCTTCCTTGTACCGCCTTTCTTTCTCCGTGAGGGATAGACGGGTCCGACCAAGCTGCATGGGTTCCCCGACGTCAGAAAGGGAGGCTGAACCGGAAGCGGAAGTGGGCGGGTCATGTGCCGGCTTGCTCCAGGTTTCGGATTGGCGATTCCGGCGAAGAAACCTCCTCTCCCCATGCCGCTCCTGTAACCGGAGATCGATCCGCGTAGCGAGGACCTCCAGTTCAGCCAGGTTCTTGGGAGCGTCCCGGGTGGCCAGCTCATCTTTTATTTCCTCCGCCAATCCCTGGTAGAAGGCGTCGCACAGTGCTGCGTCATTCCAGGAGCTTTCTGCAGACAGAGTGTGAAAATCAATAATATATTCAGTCACACGTTTATCGCCTTGCCTCAGTGTCAGAAGTCTGCGTGCCGCTTCTCTCTCGGGCAACACAGGATCGAAAACCCTAATGAGGGCTGCAGAAAAGTCTCTGAAAGAGTAACAAATTGCTGAGTCATTCTGCCACTCCGCCGTGCCCCAAACCTTCGCTTTTCCCGATAGCAGGGAAATCATATAGGCGACCTTGGCCCGATCTGAGGGGAACGATGATGGCTGGAGTTCAAACTGGATCTCACATTGGGTCACAAACGGACGACACTGAGAACGTTGTCCTGTGAACACCTCTGGTGGAGCGAGGCGTGGTTCTGGGGGTGGCCGAGTCTGATGCATGGAGGTAACCGTGGAGGAGTGAGAGGTCGCAGCATCGGGAACACCTGCGGATGTGGAGAGGTTAGTCATCATGGTTAAAAGATCTTGCATGTTAGCTTCCAACTTGGTGATTGATGTCTCGACACAAGAACGCCATTCGTGTGTAGGCGACGGGTCCATGTTGGCCAGATGGTACTGTAATGATCGTTTCTGGGAGACCCGGAAATTCAGCCCACACGGTGATGAGTTTAACAGTTTTAATAGATGCAACAGAGCAGCTAACGGACGGCAGGTGTGGCAACCAGGACCAGGAAGAGGGGCTAGGCAGATAGCGGAGGTCGGTCCAGAAAAAGGTCTAATCCAGGTAGGCAGAGTTCAGGATAGTCCGGCAGGGAGCAGGCAATCGGGAGTCCGTGAGAGGCAGCAAGGTCAAATCCAGGTGGGCAGAGTTCAGGATAGTCCGGCAGGGATCAGGCAATCGGGAGTCCGTGAGTGGAAGCGAGGTCAGCGACAGGGATCTAGAACAAGACAAGATTTACTACAGAATAACAGGCAAGGCAAATGACCATCTGGCAGGGAAGCAGACATTGAGGAGGGATTATATAGGGTGATGAACAGGTGAGGAGAGTGAGCGCTGATGAGACCCAGGTGGAGCAGATGAGCCTGATTGTGTGAGCTGCAGGCAATGCAGGCCAGTCCTCATGACAGGTCTGTGTTCTATATTTTGCTTGACAGATTTGCTCTACCAAGGGAGACATGTTATAAACATGGCTGCCCTTGATATTTTTATTATTTTTATTGTAATCTTATTTTCTTTAGTCTTTATATGTCAGTGCCGAACCTGACAGGGAGATAGAGGAAGAGAGAGAGAAAAAAGGAGAAAAGGACAGGATTAAAATGTGGAAATAACAGTTGTCTATGCTGCCCAGAACATATCACAAAAAAACAATATAAACTACCACAGTACTACATGATACCAAAAGAAAAGTAGGATGATGATGATATGAAAAATTACAATAGTCATCAAACGTACCTGCAGATGAACGTACCAACACACAAACATCAGCTACATCTAGTGAGAAGCGGATGGAGAGACGAGCACGTTTGTGAGCATGCACGTGTTAACATGCATGTGTGGTCATGCAACAAGGAGGAAATGTGTACCCGCAAGGGGGCCGCGATCACGCCGCACCCTGAAGCATCAGCAGGGGACGGGGGGAGCCCGAGGCCCCAAAGGCCAAGCAGATCCACAGAGCACCAAGCCCGGGACAGCCAAAGCAGACAGAGCAGCGGCCCACCCGGACCAGAGCAGAGGGGCCCCCAGACCGGAACCCCCGGCGCGACGGGGCAGGGGCACCGGGCAGCCCAGGGTGATGGCTCTGCAGTGCGGGCCGCACGGAGGGCAAGCACCCCACAGGCCAAAGGGCCACGCATTCCCCCCAGCAGAGCCCCACCCAGGAACCCGACGGGGCCCGACCGCCCCAGGCAAAACCACTGTGGGCCACGTCAACCCAACACCAAGGCTAGGCACCCCAGGGACAAAAACATGTCCGCAGCGCCTCCACCCGCCCCACAGAGCCCTATGTGTAGTGTGTATGATGTTGGGTGGCGGGGGAGGAGAAGGGCTCGGGGAGGGGCACAACTGGGAGAGAGATCTCTGTCCCAGGCAGCCAACTCCTCAGCTGGCTGCTGTTGGCGCCCCTGCCCCCCCAAGACCACCCGAGGGAAGAGGGGCAAAGGCCCGGCCCAGCCAAGAGCCCAACGCATTAGTGCCCCGGACGCCCACCCACCCCCGGCAGCCCACGCCACCACACCAGGGGACCAGAGAGCCCCAGGTTGCACACACATATCCTGGTCGGGTCCAAGGCACAGCACCCCCATCCACTCCGAAGGAGCCCCCGGCGGGAGGGGAGAGAGCTAGAATGAGAGCAGACTCCACCCCAATGAGCCCTAATCCCCCCCACTGCCCATCAGGACCCCGCCGCCCCCCTTCCCCCTACCCCTCCCTTAATCCCAACGGACACATTGTGATCCCAAGGGTACCTGCCCAGCATCGGATCAGCCCGACCCCGATGGCATGCCCAGGGCGACCAAGCCCCCCCGAGGCCCAGGAAGGGCCCCCCGAGCTGGAGGGAGGCAGCCCCCAGACCCCTCCCCCACATGAAACCCGGCCGCCCAGCCCCAGGCCAGCCCCCCGACCACCCCGGAACCCCGGTCGCCCCCCGGCCTGCCCCCAGTGAGCACCAGCCCCCAGGCCCCCAAGGCCCCGGGTCCAGTCAGACACACCATCCCCTACCTAATGGCCCCCGCAACCACCGACCCAGAGAAAGGGCCAGGGCGGATGGACCCCCAAGGCCCCCCAGCCAGCCCCACCCCCGACCCCCACAGAACGAGCACCCCTTCCCACTACGTGATGTGACTAATCAGCGGGGTCCAGGGAGACTGAGAGTTACCTGATTGGTGTTTAATGGATGCCGATACAGTCTCTACACTGATGTGATCCAACAGGAGATTTCTGTACTGGTTAATATTTAGATTGTTTTTAGACTTCCAGTTCACTAGAATAGTTTTCTTTCCGATACATAAGGCCGTGAGGACCATATGTGCTTTGTTAGTGTCTATATTAATGTCACTTAGGTCACCCAGTAAAGAAAGTTTTGGACATGCAGGAATGTTACATCTAACCCATGTTGATAAATCCTCACAAACCTTATTCCAGAACCTCTGGACAGGTGCACAAAGCCATAAAGCGTGTAAGTAATCATCTGCTGTGTTACCTGTGCACTGTGTGCAGATATCGGAGTGATTAAGACCCATCTTGAACATCCTTTGTCCTGTATAATGCGTTCTATGGAGGACTTTGTATTGTATGAGTAAATTTGGGCTGTCTGTCATATTAAAGGCATTAAGACATATTTGTAACCAAAATGGTTGACTAGGATTGATGGATATATCTATCTCCCATTTTTAAGTAGGTAGGGAATTTGAGTCATCTATTTTTAACATTAATCTGTATATTTTTTTAAAGTAATTTTGGGGGTACAGAGGTCCATAAAATCTGCTACCATTGGAGGAAGTTCCAGGTCTGTTCGGTGAAGGGGGAATTTTGTGTGTATTATGGTTTTGAGTTGTTGATATTCTAAGAATCTGTTGCTGTTAATCCCATATTGTGATAAGAGTGTATTAAAAGATAAAATGTTTCTGTTATGGATAATATGTTCAAAGTATTTAATTCCTTTGTTAATCCATTGGTTAAAGTTTAGCATATTTTTGTTTAGTAGAATATCAGGATTGTTCCAGATGGGTGTGAGTTTATATGGTATTACTGAGGAGTTGGTTTTTTTGAGAAATTCCCACCAGGCTGTCAGAGAAGTGCTGATGTTGACACTTCTAAAGCACTTTTGCTTTTTTATACTTAAGCTGAAAAAAGGAAGATCAGAAATTTCCAAATTGTCACAAAATGTTTGTTCTATATCTATCCACAGGTCATCTAGTGGACTAGGTTTGAGCCATTTTAGGACATATTGCAATCTATTAGCTAGGAAATAATGTTGAAAGTTAGGCAGGTCTAATCCTCCCCTATCTTTTGGCTTCTGTAAAGTTTTTAAACTGATCCGGGGTGGTTTATTTTTCCAGAGAAATCGGGAGATGTGTGATTCTAGCGATTTAAACCAGGTAGAGGGGGGTTTCATAGGAATCATAGAAAACAAATAGTTGATTTTGGGTAGAACCATCATTTTTATAGTGGCAACTCTCCCCATGAGTGAAATGGGTAGAGATTTCCAGCGAGCAAGATCATCTTCTATAGTCTTAAGAAGGTGAATGTGATTAAGTTTTGTTAGTTCTGAGAGCCTGGAGGGAATATTTACACCCAGGTGTCTAATGTTACCTGATTTTAAGGTGATGCTGGGTAGATTTTGAAAGCTACAGTTGATGGGTAGAACTGTACTCTTAGACCAGTTAACGGAGTAGTCCGAGAGTGATGAGAATTTATTAATTAGTGAGATTGTTTCAGATAGAGAGGTTTGTGAGTTCTTGAGGAATAGTAAAACGTCATCAGCATAAAGACTTATTTTATGAAATATATTTTTGGACTGAATGCTTTAATAGCTTTATTTTGTCTATTTGCAGCGGCTAGCGGTTCAATAAATATAGCAAAAAGTGAGGGAGCTAGTGGACAACCTTGTCTGGTGCCCCTTTGTAGATTAAAACTTGGAGAGGTCTGGTCATTTGTTCTAACACTCGCATTAGGAGAACTGTATAAGATTTTAATCTAGTTAATGAAAGATGGTCCAAAGCCGAATCTGTTTAGAGTAGCTAGTAAATATTTCCAGTTAACACGATCAAAAGCTTTCTCTGCATCTAAAGAAACTATTATTGTTTCCAGGTTATTGATGTTAGAATAATCTATTATATTAATTAGTCTCCGCATGTTAACAGAGGAATATCTGCCCTTTATAAAGCCTGTTTGATCAGGGTGTATAATGAGAGGAGTTACTTTCTCTAACCTTCCAGCTAATGCTTTGCAAATTATTTTAAGGTCCGCATTTATCAGTGATATGGGTCTGTAGCTAGATGGTATTGTGGAGTCTTTACCTGGTTTTAATAGTACAGTAATGGTGGCAGAGTTTATGTTTGGGGGTAATTAACCATTTTCCTTTATTTGTGTCACCATTTTGAAAAATGTTGGGGCCAGTGTTGACCAGAAATCTTTATAGAACTCTGCTGGGAAGCCATCCGGACCTGGGGCTTTTTTACAGGGCATATGTTTAAGGGCTTCATGTAGCTCCTCCACTGTGAGGGGGGAATCTAAGGCCGTGACTTGTTCCTGCTGTAAACCTGGAAGATCTATGTTGTTAAGAAAATGATGGATATCATTGTCTGATGGATCTAAGTGTGATGTATACAGAGTTTTATAGAAATCTCTAAAGATGTTGTTTATTGCATCTGGGTCATGCGTAATATTACCTATTGAATCTTTAACAGCTGATATTACAGAAGATCTGTTTGCAGTCCAGCTGACATTCCTTGTCAAACTTCAGAAAGACCTGGATGCTTTTGTGGAAGGTTGGAACCACCATCCCATCAGAACAGAAGAAAACAGAACCCCTGAGCAGCTCTGGCAAACAGGTATGATGCTTCAACCCATTAACCAGCCAGAGAATGTGATGCTATATATATATATATATATATATATATATTGTAAAGGTAAACATGCCAGTGTAAACATTTTCAAATAAATTTCTGAAAAGTCTTTTTTTGTCTTTTCAAAATTGCAGGGTTGCAACAACCACAACAACGATTTAGCTGCAAAACACTTAAACATAACTTGAGTTCTTTGTTATTTGGTACCTGCTAAGTTCATAACCAAACTCCAGTGCAGTGCTTAGGGTCTTTTCGAAGTTAATGTGGCATGTGGGAAATGTGATGGTAACCCTACAGGCATTGACAACTGGGTAACATGTGCTATGTTCCCCATAATGAGAGTTGCAGTCATGCTCATAATTTACGTGGATTTTGGACATGCTTCATTGAGACTCAGTCAGTGGGGTGTGAGCATGACCTGTGACCCACTGAAAGAAATTCTGTAGTGAAGGACGTTTGCTTCCCTTGCCATTCGTCTCTGATGTACCAGCCATTTCTTCTTCAGTTGCACTGACTTTTTCTTCATGGTCTCCATCTAGTCAGACAAAAACATGTCAGGTTTTGCCACAACTTGTTGCAGTTACTAAACTGAATAAATATCTAAACTGTGGAATTGTGATTGTTGACACCCAAATTCTCAAATCTTGTGAATACAGTAAAATGGGTGGCAGACACGAGAAGACCGACTAGCTGATGTCAACTTCCTCCATCAGTTGTACCTGCAGGAACTTCCAAGAGCTGCAAGGCTCACCTGACTTTCCCCTTTAAAGGCAAATATTCTCATCTGGAGCCAAACCACTTTTACAGACTCCTCAAAACAGTTAAGCAAAAGCTCTGCTTTGATCCTTTATTGATTTCTGATCTTGGATGAATGATTGATGCATGAGATTGGCTTCATTGTGTATTAGTTGTTGTTTAGCCAAAGCTCAAGCCTACAGGCGAGGGAAGGCCTGTAGATCAACTAAAAACTTGAAAAGATATACATTACGCCCATGTTCCCTCTCAACCACCATGTGGTGATATGATTCTTACATGGGTGCAGAACTGCACCAACCTCGGTTCTACCGTATAATTTTTTTGTTCCATTTGTCTTCAACCGTTTCTGTCCTACCTCTGTCTTCCAGATTCTGCAGAAAGTCCTGCAGAAAATTTAAAAACTTTTAGTTCTTGCCGTCTGACAGATCCTTCCTCACTTAAGTTTGGAGAAAAAGCATCAACTATGAAGTCTGCATCAACCTGAAATATTAAAACACATTAAAACTTTAAAACTACATCATAATAAATCCAAAAATAAACAATTAAGAGGCTGCACCAAGTACAACTAAATGCAGATTATATTACATATTGTTAGCCTCATAGCATAATTACCTAAGCCATGTTTTGGCTAAATTGGGATATCCAGCTGTTCTCTCCGACTATATTGTTGATTGACTGCGCATCATTATCCATACAACATGCCATGAGGCTAATGATGTATCATAATTTTGCTGTGGCATATTTCTTTTTATCACAATTTGAAATCTAGGAATACAACACTAAAAACACTTTTTTTAAACAGACACGCAGAATCAAAGTGAGGGAATATTTGTTGTAAACATTGCTTACTTTTTTAATGTGGCCAGGGACAAAAAGCTCTTGGCTCAGTTGCTCGCGGTGTGCCAAAATCTCAGTTACCCCATACAGTTTGAATCCCTCACGAAGCTGAGTCAGGATCGGGATCAACCTCACCACTCAGCATCGGTAAACACCTGGAGACTCGGGCTCTTCAAACCACCAACCAAGTTCGAAACCTGGGAGTGTTGATAGACTCAGACCTGACTTTCAGCAGCCACATCAAAGCTTCACTAAGAAGCTTTTTACCATCAACAGAATTAAAAGTTTAGTCTCCCAGAAAGACCAAGAGAAACTCATCCATGCATTCATCTCCAGTAGACTGGATTACTGTAATGGTCTTTTAACAGGACTTCCTAAAAAGAGCATTAAACATCTGCAGCTCATCCAGACCAGAGTCCAGATCAGTGTCCAGACCAGAGTCCAGACCAGAGTCCAGACTAAACATGGAGAAGCAGCATTTAGCTGTTATGCTGCTAACAAGTGGAACAAACTGCCAGTGGAGATTAAACTTTCACCAAATGTAGACATTTTTAAATCCAGGTTATAAACATTTCTTTTCTCATGCGCCTATGCATGAAATCTGCACGGTAACTTTTTTTTTTTTAACTTATCTTGCTTTTAATCATTTTAATGTAATTTATTATTTTATTGTGATTATGTGTTGATGCCTTTTACTATTTCTAAATATCTGTAATGTCTTTGTTTTATGTAAAGCACTTTGAATTGTCCTGTACATGAAATGTATTGTACAAATAAACTGCCTTGCCTTGAATGCAAACCAATGGCCCTAATAAGAAGTAAAACAAGAATGCTGTATTTATTCAGAGTAAAATAGATATCACTGAATCATCACTGACAAAGTGACTTTCATAGTGAACATACTCTGTGATGGCATTTTTCTTGTCAACAGTTATTGGTCCTTGGTAACCACAAGCCACAATGTCATCCGACAAGTTTTTCACCATCTGCATTCTGCACCTAAAAGTGTAAAATCATCATTAATACTGGTACACAACAAAAAGTGAAGATAACAGAAAATACATGCTGAAATATGCTCACAAAAGGTAGGACAATAAATAAATGATAAATTATATCCACTATTGCATGGCATATTGCCAACTACAGGCATGGAAACATAACACTGAACATAAACCCATCATTTCCATTACTGAGCTGCACTGGGCTGCAGTGATGGGGAGAAAATCTTCTTTGTACCATCTAGACTGTAAGAAAATCCCTGGTCAGAGTATTGAGAGAAGAGGACGGAGGGGAAGGGAATACAGTTACAGGGAGACTGGGAGGCACCTGCTGTATCCAAACGTCATGAAGCTGGTTGATTATGATTCATTAATCTTAGTGTATTAGTATTAACAAGTGACACAGTAAAAGTGGCACTTTGTGCTGTAAATATGATCAGGACCAGTACCTCTGCCTTCAGGTTTTTCATATCCTGAGCTGTAACCTCCTCAGGCCCACCACTGATGCCCATCTCTCCATGGCACAAGAAGTTGTAGCACTATTTGGTGCAGGGCCTCCTTGGACCAAACTAGTGGCCAGAATCTCTCCACAGGTCCTTTTGTGAGAAAATTACAAACTATTTAGAGGGTAATTAAATACAAATACCTTAAATATAAAATGTCTTGCAACATACTGTAATGAATACTGTATACTGCAAGATACTGTATTTGGGGATCTTGCCTTGTTCCCCATCTCCTTCAAAGTAATGTGTTTCAATTCCACGCACCATTTCTGTTAAATGCAACATATCAAACAAATCAACACTTTTCCTACTCTTATGACCTGAGATGTGCTTAGTGGAACACACACCAGTGAGGAATTCTTTTCGTAGAGCACCTTCATCTATTCCATGTTCACCAATGACACGGATGAGAATATTTGGCTTTTTTTTGTCTGATCACTGCTTTATCCCCCTTTGAAACAGGTCCTACCTTATAACTGAGATGTTAAATGTCACGGAGGTATCCACCCTCTTCTCAAGTGCTATCAGGATGTCTGATACACTAAACAGTCATATAAAAGCATTAATTATAAACACAGACTCACTGATGGAGATGTGCATCAAGCCCTTTCAAAGTACAAAGTTCATTCCACTGAATACCTGCTGTAGTTCCCACGGACGTCCTCGCAAACAGCGACGTCTTCATCAGCTGGGTTACTGGTAAAAAAAAGTCACAACATATTTTATTATGTAAAAAATGTGGTAAAAATCACCCTACTAAAGAAATTTTTTACCTCTCCCCAGAAAAACTAGCACGTGTACAGATGTCCGCTTTTTAAAGAGCTGAAATAGACAAGCAACCTATGACAACAAAAAGCCAAAAATATATTATCATAGACCTTCCTTTTACTATCGTTTACTGAGTAATTACTAAAAGTTTAGGTTTTCATATTAAGCCACTCGTATATTGTTACCTCATCATGTCGACTGTGGTTTGCTCATCTTACTCTCCAAAACTTCTGGCTGCATTTCTGTCAAGACCTGTAAAAGTCGCTTTAATAAAACATAATTTAAGAATACTAATCAAATCTCCTTGAAATTCAATACTGAAAATACAACCTTTTGCAATGGAGAAAGTGTGTGTGTCTCTGACTATTTTATCCGTCTAGCAGAAAAAAATGATTAGTGTGAGACAATGGTTCAAACAGCTAAAGAAATTAAGAAATTTTACATAAATGCCAGAAATGACTCATTTTTAAATGATTTTACACATTTTAATTAAAATATCTAATATAATCAAATTATTCATTTATAACTCAGCACATCATCATCCACACACACACATAGCAGCATCATTCGCAGGTGCAGTCTGTCAAAGTTAAAAGAAGATAGTGGAAGAAGAAAAAAGCACCTTAAAGTGAGGTGCAGTAATGAGGACACGGCTAACCTTGAAGCCTTGCTGTGGTGGACATTCCTTCTCCTTGTTTGTATGCCTAATGATCATAGATGCTGTATTGGACAAGCAGCTCAGACTGAATGCAATTCAAGAGTAAATATATGGTTTTAGGGTCTCCCTAGTTGAGTTTAGGGTCACCGTGGCCTCCTCTCATAGGTAAGGTGTTTTGGTTATGTCCAGCCAGGAGGCCTGTTGACAGACCCACACACAGTGGAGAACATACATCTCTCAGCTGGTGTGGGAACATCTTGGCATCCTGCAGAACTAGAGGAGGCTGAGGGGGAAAGGAGGTGTGGAATTCTCCGCTAAGGATGCTGCCCCTGTAACCTACAGTGGACCTATGAATTGGGGAGTGGTAGCCTAGTGGTTACAGAGGTGGGCTTGGGTCTGGAGAACCTGGGTTCAAGTCTCCAGGCTGGCAACTAGGATGGGTTAAATGCAGAGAAAGAATTTCCCCTGTGGGACTAATAAAGGATGATTATAATAAAACAGAAGAGATGTTCACAGTGATCCTAAAAAATATATTTCCATGAAAAAGAGAAAATCAACAGGTTGTTTATGTCGGTCAGACAGCCATTAAAGATGTTACCCTCCTTGACATGGAGCCCGAGGAGCTGCAGTGGCACATAGTTCTGGCGTGAGAGACACCGTGCTTTTGTAATAGGTATATTTACTTTAAATATTTGTTGTTGATTAGCTAAATCTTGATGTGATGTGCCTTATACTTGTTCAAATTAATAGTTTTCTACTATGACATCTGTTCATATGTAAGAAGTTGAGATGATCAGTGATCTACTAATTAAGTCTGGGAAATTATCCGGATGGGACTGGCAATGCCTGTAGAGATCAGGAGAGGGAGCTCTCTACGCAATGCTTCATTCATGCTAGAGCTGCTGCAGATGAAGCATCGTATCGTGAGTGTCCTTCCTTAAATCTCCAATTACAGCCATCACAAAGCAGAGTCCAGCCGAGGTACCAGGGTGTAACACTTTTAGCATGGCCTGGAACTCTGGAGCCGTCATGGGCAGGGGAGTGATATCCAGTGTGTGCTGGATGGGCATAATATACAAAAAAGACTTTCCCAAAGCCTTCAAAATGCTGCTACCAGTGTATCCCTCGTCCTCAGGATGCGTTTCCTTTGACCTGATCCTCCTGTTTCCATTTACATTAAAAACAATCTTCAGCTGTTTGCTTGAAGGATAATTCTCAAATATACCTACATCAGTAACAACAAAATCAATTTAAATTGAGACACATTTGACAAACAAAGACAATGTTTTACCCATAGCTTTGTAAAGCATCCATGCTTCCTCGACTTGATTCAATTTTGGAAACACCTCACAGAGAAGGTCTGTGACCTGTGGATGCCAGTAATACCAGTGAGGTTTTAATCAAAGATTTTTAAAATTACATATATAAATGCAGCTTTAGTAGTTTGAAATGAGGTAACATACCTCCTTATGGCCAGCATCCACAGGAATATTCACTGTTCTTCTTCCCAACCCAGCCTGTAGAAGCATGAGCTCCTCGGTGAGTTCGGGAGTTTTTTTAAGGCACTTTGTAAAAGGTAAAACTGGACAGGTGTCATTTTGCTGCTGGGCCTCTTTTTCGTCAAACGTAAGTGGGGTCTCAAATTGGTTCTTTCATTAAACAGTCCAGGAAAACTCCTGAAAAATAGTGTGGAGAAAACAATGAATAACATCTGTAGATCTAAAAATATTCAATTGAAATGATAGTAGATAGTAGAAGGCATGTCCACCTGTCTCTCAAAGAATAATGATGTAGTACAATTATTTGAAGCAAAAGGTCTATGTTGGCTTCAAATAAAACTTAATTATATGGATACATCCTAATAAATCTTTTGACTAACAGCATCCAAACCTGGCCCTGCTTTGCTGCACAGCGCTGCCTGAAGGCGCCTGTACTGTGATAGACCTCTGAGGTGGTGGTCTCTGCGATGTCTCCTGTCGGATCATCTGAATTTGTGGGTCAATTTCCATCCAGCCGAGCCGACAACTTTTCCAAGTTGGTGTGCACCCCGCGTACGAGCTCCAGAACCGCAACCAGCTTGCCATCCTGAGCTAGAATAGCCTCCAGTTTACGATTTAGCTCCTGCAACACCAAAGTCTGATTGTTCACAGCTCGACACACCGGCACAGAGATCCGGCAGCTTGCCAGTGTCCGAATTTTGCGATATGCCAGGAAACTGCCCGCTCCAAACAGCAGAAACCCAGTTATCATGAATCCAAATGTATAGCTGTTCTCTGCATCCTCAACGTAGGAATGGACAGACATATGACCTTCCACACTCCCCAGGAATCCATCACCTATCCAGCTGCAAGCGTTCTGCCAGGACAAGCCCCTACGCCTGTTTTCCGGTTCGAATAAATTTGGTCAATTGCATTTAGGGACCAGCTGATCAAATCTGTGGTTCTAGATTCTAGATTCAGAACAGAAATGCAGAGAGAGTCTCAGAGATGACAGGACAAGTAGCAGGGCAGCGTGGGGAGGAGAGAGAGAAGAACAGCGTCTGCCTTCGTCCAGAGCAGGAAGAGAGTCTTCGGAGCATTTCTATTAAATTGATTGCAGCACTGCACAATTCATCCTAAAGGAATTTGGAAAAATCAATGAATGCACTTGCAGAAAACAGTAACTCAACTTTACTTTTTTAAATAGACAATCCTCACCTCTTTCTGGTCTGGCATTTTGAGACTTGGAAAGATGATCTCGGGGTACACAAAAACAAAAGTTAAGTAAGATGAACATATGCCATATGAGCTACAATCACACACACATACGAAATGCAAACATACATACACACTGTCTTTTAATAAATTGTTGAGATTAAGAAATTACAACAACATCATTCTACTTGAATGTCCAACATTATTTATTTTAGTTCTATGAACTTTTACATTTTCCTACTGAAGTTTGGCAAATATTCCACCATTCATTGGTGAATATTCAGTCATTATTTCAATTCCTATCACTTGTTCATCCATTCATTATCTGCACAGGTTATCAATTTCACATCAAAATTAAAGAAAGGGATATAACGGAGATTAGCCTTAAAACTAGATGACGGAGATGCAGCCAGGTCCAGGCAGTACTCCGTTGTTAGCATATTAGCCACGTGTCAGCCTATGTTACAAGCCGTTTATCTTTAATATGTCTAATTATACATTTCGGCTACCCAATTTTAGTTGTAACTGAAAACATGTACTGTTTTCTAATAAAATGAATGTTACAAGAGATTAAGTTAAATTTAACAAATGTATATTTCCCTTACCTTCTTTGTCCTCTTCTTCTTCTAGTTTTTTTTTTATCCTCGTCAGGTCCCCCGCGCTTCTTCTGCTTTTACACAAAGTCCCTTCCTGAATACATATTAGCTTTTACCTCTCTGTATTATTTTTATTTTCTGAACTGTTATTTAGAATTTTCTGGTGCTCCTGGTGTTGCGTTCACGGCCCCGCAGTAATTAAAAACACCTGCGACCAGAGCAATGCGCTCTCTCGATTAAGAAACGTGCCGTTGAATTGATAAATACGTTCATCAAGGCAGCGATGTAACGCCATATAAAAGAATCATTGCCTGTAGAAACCCTTGTTTTTATCTTTGAGGTTATATTTCCTGAGGTTGTCAGTAGGAATCTTATAGAAGATGACAAAACTGAAAAATAAATCAAAGTGGCTTTAACTTTGCAAACAAATCCAAATCTCATTGTGGCCGAGGACATTTCGTACAATACTGTACAATAACATGCAGGTGAGACTGCTTTCAATTTATTTGTGCTGCATTAAACAATCTTCGTTCAATGGATGTTATGTAAAAAGTAATGTCACTTTACTTGTATAATTACTTTTAATTTATTTTTCAGGTGGGAACGACCATGTGACTGCTGGGCAGTCCATGTCATATGGGAGGGCTTTCAACCAACCTTTGTGATGGAGCTTGCTGCACCGCTTTCAGTGCACTACATCTTTAATCTACCATTTCAAGAAGAGGCTGCCTGGACACTCAAATTCATTCAGAGGTAAGGTTTGGTGCTAACTGTCATATGATGTCCAAAGTCTAATTTCAAACTTTTTAGCTGTTTTATTGGTATCCACCCAGATAGAGGGACCAAGGACAGCTGGACATGGAAAACAAAAGAAGTTGATCACAGTCAACCCTCACATCTCCACTCTGCTAAAGAACCTCTTTGACTTTGTGTCATGATCACGATGTTTATGTTCATGGTTGATGTTCTTGGTTTCTTGTAGGGTTATGGTAGTCCTGTGTTGCTTTCTGTTACCTGTTCATTAGTTCACTTGGTCTGATTGCTCATTCACCTCACCTGTGTCTAGTGTAATGGAAAATTTTATACACATGCACTTTGTATTGTTACAAAACCTTGTCTTGTGTTTTACTGAGGAAGGAGGATGACTTCTACCCAGATAAGAATTGAGTGAGCTTCATTTACCTCCCCTTCCAATCTTCTTGTAGCATTCCTTTAAAACAGAGGACTAATGATTTGTCTTGATGTGATCAGCTCATGCTAGTTTATATAAACCAAACCCAAATGCATCTGTTCAGACTCGCGCAGTCAAACCCCTTTGACTGTGGGACTCTCATTGCTGATCAGCTCTTACTAAAATACTTTGTTTGATTCTCACTTAGTGTGTGATCTTTGATAATAAAAATTCTACTACAATCTGGCGTTGTCGGCAGGATATCTTGAGTGACTGACCGGAGGACCAGAACCCGTGATTGCTCATCCTGGAGGATTCTCCAGCCCCTGGGTCAGCCTTAACCGTCAGGGGACGGCGGAGGGACTCCGTTCAGGCACCACTGATATCCAGAACGAAGTCTGCGTGTGGAGCAGCACCCAATCACACACGGTGAGAAGTTTTCATATCGGAGTCTCATTTACCACTCCTTCTCTCTATCTTATGAAAATAAGGTAGGTATCCCACTATCTTGTAAAGACAAGGTAGGTCACTATTCTACTGCGGTAGGGTAGGTTAGTCCGGCACTGAAGTAAAAACTTTGGTGGTAATAAGAGGCGTTTTAGAAATTTTTGTGCCTGAGTGTGGGCTACTCGAAGAAGAAAAATCCAACAGGAGACGTCCTAGTTGCATAAAATAGGAAACACAGCTGGTAAGGAGAAGGAGGGTGAATGGGACTCCCCAAGCCGAGCAGAATACTATTTAAGGGCATAAATATAAGTAATATAATAAATACATAAATAAGTCAAATAGGTGCACCGTATAAAATAAAAAAAAAGAAGAAATAAATATATAATAAATAAAATAAGCGTATTGCTGAAACATAAAAAGAAAGAATAATGAAACCAAATAAGAAGATAGCAAAAAGAGTGTGTGTGTGTGTGTGTGTGGTTGGAGATTCTCTCACATTCCAAAGCAGCGGAGAGAGAGGACACGTTGCTGGTAATAATGAAGCTCTGTCTAACAGTTTAAGTAGGATTGAGAAATCTCATGAAGAAATAAAATGGGTACTTTTAACAGTAAAAACTAAATTAGAAGGAGATGCTAAATTTACGCCTGGAAAAGATCCAGATAATGTAAAATGATCTGATCAGGCTGAGGAAATGTTTTGCTCTGCTCCAGAATACTTAATACACACAAGGACACCTTCGGGTTGTAAAAGCTGGCTGGAAAGAAAATAGAACATTTTATCCATAGGTCTATCTGAAAAACTGTAGTTTTTGAGTCTCAGCTGACTTGTATTTGCATTATAAAATATTTTTATAAGAATTTCATTCTTTTCTTATGGACACCTTCATCACAATGCTTTAATTTTATTGGATTCTTTCTACTTTTGCTTCAGTCATTTAAAAATGACTGAATATCAGTCATTTCTTTTTTCTGCAAATTTAACTGACCTGGTTGGTGGACAATTAGACACACACATACATACCAACACACACACACACACACAAGCTCACAGTATATATATATATATATATATATATATATATATTTCTTTTAAACTTGTCAAACATGAACAATTTTTACCTTAAAGAAAATGAGATCTGTTAAATCTGAACAACACTTTGCTTGCAATGAGGAATGCTTTTGCTTATACACACACACACACACACACACACACACAAGATTTATTTTTAGCATTTTCAAATCTCTGAGAGAAAACACTTGCATCTTTCCTCAGACACATGCATAATCTCTGTAGGATAAATATTAACCCTATTGTCCTTTTTCTTCTTTTCCCCCTACCTCCGTCTCTGTCGGAGACACCCTCTCCTGAAGCTCACAGGCTGCACACCTGACCCGACTCAGTTCTTCCACCGGGATAAAAGTCAGCAGAGACCCACTGATATATATATGTATATATATATATATATATAAACTTTCTATCACCACCATGTCCTACGAACTGATACTGATGCCCACCCCTACCAGCTCCACCTGATGCTCTATAGGATTCAAGAAACAAAGACAGAAGATACTCCAACATTTCCTCTGCTTCTACTTTCAAAGAGACTGAAACCAGATGTTTGATGGACGTGTAAACATCTGCCTTTGGATGGTAGAACACCATCCTCCACAACGCTCCTGATCATGTCTTTTATTCAGAGGACAAAAAAAGAACAAGAGCTCTTCGACCAGCTCCGAGGTGGCGTGGCTGCTGGGCTCTGAGGGGCGAACAGAGAGGTGGGTGGTGGGGCCCGAGGTTGGAAAACCATCCGGTTCTACTGACCCGAGAAAGAACATCCATGTGGTGAAAAGGGTCATTGGCCATAAACATCAAAAGGCGGTTTGCCACCTGACTGATCCACGGCAGAGCTGACTCAGGGATGGAAGCAGTCATGTGACCAGTTAACATAATGATGGTGAGATTGTTCTGATTTCATACCACAAATAATTAATTAAGTAATTAAGTACCTGCTTGCTACTGACGACATGACAACATGACATGATGAGCTACTAACCCTGTCTTGTTTTGTTTAATTTAGAAAGAACAGAACATGTTTAGTGAGCTGGTGGTGACGACCTTTCCTCAGTTATCCAACACTGATCAACTCATTGTTTTTAAAAGAGAAATGAGTAAAACCAGATAAAAATAGTGTTTTGTTTATTTGATCCCTTCAGACCATCTGTAATGTGTGATTTTAGAGGTTCGTGGTGGTCGGCAGATGAAACACACAAAGTCAGAGTGCTAGAATAAATGTGTCAGGTTTATTCCCCGCAGCTCATGACACTCATCATTACATCTCAATGGGTTCAGCCTTATAAGCATAGCATAGCTTGCCCTACCTTTGACACGGACTGGAGAGCCAACAATCCCGGTAGAGTGGCTTAGAAAACCCCGGCTGGGCGTTCGTACGTAACCCGCAGCAGACTCTACCGAGATGTGGGATTTCCCCGTCTTTATACTTATTTAGAAAAAACACAACATCGCATGAGAGAGAGGATGGCCGGTCCTTCCCACAGGCGAGGATGAGTCCTGAGATCCTGTCTTGTAAACATATTTACAAGACACCCTTTTCTCACCCTTCCAAAGATAGGCAGTTACACAGTTCCCAAAACAAGCAGAATAATATAACATGCAGGTGGTCACTTGGGAACAAGCAGTTATATAACACCAATAGTATACAGATGGTCATTTTAGGACACAAATTAGATATTCCCATATCACCATCCTAATTGTTACTCACTGACACATGAATTTATATTTCCTCCAGATTACCGTCTAACCGTTGATCCAGGATCTGATAAGATGGTTTCTCTCTCATTACTACAGCTGAAGCAGTGAGAGTGAGTGAAACCTTCCTGCAAAGAGGTGGAAATGCCAACATACTGATCCTTGTGTACATTTCTGTAAATACTGAACGGCAGTTTTCCTGCTTGGTTCTCTGTGGTGATGCAAACTGCAAGTCCCCTGATTTCCTGAGAGCTTTAAGTGTGTGCGCGATTCACACAAACTGTTCATGTGTCTCTGGATCCTGATTATTTTAATTTTTATCTTTCACAAATGGTTTAAGTTAAGGTTTCAATACTCTTGGTACTGTATCTATAATTTATATTTAACAAGAATTGAATCTGAAACAGTTTTAAAGATACAAACTGAAGCATAATAGATTTATTTTTCAGTCGAGCAAACTAAGAATCTGAAATCTGTCTGAAAACAGATGAATCAATAAATAAATTGCTTAGAGGGAATTTCCAAAGACCTAAAGAAAATGTTGATGTATAAATGAAATTTAAATTAAATTAAAGGAGCTCCTGTTTTAACTGTCATCAGATGTAACTGTATGCAATTACTTTACGTAAAACAAAGAAAACCTTAAACACTTAAACAGCAAATGTTGAGGCAGGTAAAATTACTTTTAGGTCATTGTTAGCTCTGCATTAAAACAAGAAAATGCACTATAAAATGACCATTGAGATACCAGAAGAAAATAAAACCTATTTCATATTGGTCTGATATCCATGGATATTTTAAACTGATTCTCTTATAAAAATAATAATAATAATGAAAAAAGGGTTTTGTAAAAGATTAAAAGAGAAAAGCGCTGCTTTAGCAAATTTGGCTGATGCTGGACACATTAAAAGACATTTAAATTGGGTTTACGTCCATACCATCTTGGAGTTGAAAGTATTAACGACAAAATCTCCAAAACAATGTTTTCCAAACCATTTTAAAATGAACTTTAAGGATCCTCACGAATGCAGGAAAATTGACCTGCTCTGATTCGGCCTTTCTGTGCAGAACGAGTGACGTGACTTTGACAAAGTTTCTGACTCTGACCTGAAGACAGACGACTGATGGACTGATATTGAATGAACTTCTTGCAGGTTCTTATCCAGGATTGCTTCCACAGAAGGCTGATTGCTGTTTTATAACGCTGCTAATTCTGCTGCCATTAACAGTTACACACATTTATTTTCCTGAAAAGCAGGTCTGATAATCTGTTTACAGGAGGAGGAGACGTCTACACTAAATATCTTTTGTAAAATATGTGTATGTGCATTTTACATTCAAACCTGACTTTGACCCATATGACATTTTGGGATAGAACTTTTACAGGTGGAGATGATTATTACCATGTACACATGTGCTTGTACTGATGAGGATTGTTTTTACAGGGGGATGCTGGAATAGGCAACTCCAGGATTCAAGCATACAAGAATTTTAATGTTTTGTGTACAATTTTACTCTTATCTGGAATACTGTAACATGTTAACAAAAATGGAAAATATATCAGTTTTTTGGTAAATTGACTATTTCACCATGCACCCCTGGTTCTGCAGGTATTGTGCGCGCTACTGATGGAAAACCTTGCCTTCCTTGTCATTTCTTCCCCTGGTTCGTTAGGTTGTCACATGGGGTGGACCATGTGCCAAAAGGGGGGTGGTATTCTCAATAACATCTCTGATTCCTTTTGAACAGAAAGTTCTTTCACAGGTGCACAATGTGGTTAAGGAAGGCCTGTCATGCCAGCATCAGATCTGCCCCACTCCTTGGTTCCGGGAGACTGGGTCTTGGTCTGGGAGAGGAGAAGAAAGCACTGGCGTTTTGAAAGGTGGCTGGGTCCATTCCAGGTCCTGTTGGTCGCTCACACAGCCGTGAAGGTCGCTGAAAGGTCCACATGGATCTATGCATCCCACTGTAGGAGGTTCCAAGGTAAACCAACCCCAGCTTCAGCTGACCTCTCAACCACAGGGCAGAATAATCCCTGAGGTCAGTCCCGTGTGAGGTAGTCTACCCTCCACGTGGCAACATGAAGTGCCCAGGCTGTCGTGAGGGGATGGTCGTGTGTCATCTTCTTCATCCTTGTTACCCTCCTCCTCTGGTACCTGGATCCAACCGGTCCTCGTCCAACACAACGCGCCCCAGCTTCGTCCCAACCCGCCAGACGACTGCAGGGGACAGAAGCACCCTCCTTCAGGAGGCACCGCCGAGACGACCACACCCTTCAGCACCATGACCACACTGATAATCTTTGGTGGCAAGTTGCTAATATGTCTGCTCATAAATTGACAAATGACAGCTGTTATGTTTGTGGACTGGTGCCGCATGCCACACCTACTCAATCAGTTTTTATTCCATATCCAGTCCCTTTGAATACCACTTTGTGGACTCTGATTATGGATAATAGATTACACCCTAGGAACATTACCTGGCCACACCAGCGCCCTCCTCTCTCCTGGAGGAGGCCCGCTGAGTTTTCTAGCAATACTAATTCCACTTGTGTTTCAACCAGAACTGTTTTCCTCTTATGAGATCGTACTAATCCGTATGCTTCCCCACCTCTATGAAAGGTGCTATGATGGCTTTGCCCTAGTGAGGTATGGGAAATTAGCATGGGCTGTGGAAGGCTTATCTATTTCGTTGGAAAATGTAACCTCTCTAGTGGATTCTGGCTTTAGTTTTCTGCAAGAGGAAGTTTAGGTTTGAAAATAATGTCCCTGTAAAACAGGATGGCTCTTGATTTTTATTAGCTACACAAGGTGGCACTTGTGCTCTGATTGGACATCAGTGTTGCACCTTTGTCCCTGATACATCTGCTAACTTGTCTGTGATCCATGATGCCCTTACTGATCTCTGGGACACTCTGCAGGACCGCAATAATGTTAATTTACCCTCTAAGGGGTGGAATTTTTGGGATTGGCTTACTAGTGGTTCCTGGATCACTGTTCTGACTAGAGTTGCTACTCTTCTGGTTGTATTCTTACTTTGTGTTCTGGTTTTCTTTTGCTGTGTTCTTCTTCTGATCAAATGTATGCTTAACAGAACTTTCAGTTTCCATGTTTGTCATTATGCTCCAGCGGATATCTCTCTATGCTATGATGCTAGTGGTTTAGAGTCCCTTGAGTAAATTTTCTCTTTATGTTTGATTAACATGTTGCATTTTAATCAAAGGGGTGGATTGTAATGGAAAATTTTATACACATGCACTTTGTATTGTTACAAAACCTTGTCTTGTGTTTTACTGAGGAAGGAGGATGACTTGTACCCAGATAAGAATTGAGTGAGCTTCATTTACCTCCCCTTCCAATCTTCTTGTAACATTCCTTTAAAACAGAGGACTAATGATTTGTCTTGATGTGATCAGCTCATGCTAGTTTATATAAACCAAACCCAAATGCATCTGTTCAGACTTGCGCAGTCAAACCCCTTTGACTGTGGGACTCTCATTGCTGATCAGCTCTTATTAAAATACTTTGTTAGATTCTCACTTAGTGTGTGATCTTTGATAAATAAAATTCCACAACACTAGTTGGTCCTTCAGCGTAATTAAGCTGATGGTTTCAGTTCTTCCTTGCCAGTTTTGCTAGTTTTACTAGTGATGGCAGAAAAGGTTCAGGAGACTGAATCGTTTGGAACAATTGTTCCGGAAAAGAATGGATCTTACCATGGTGACATCTGGTGGCCGAAAAAATGTGATTTCAAAACACTGATCTCAATAAACTAAAATGTTTTCATGTGTCTTGGGTCATTTGTCTGTTGTAGCTTCTTATGTTGGTTTATAATGATATTTGTATGTAAGGATGTTTTAGGCTATATCCACATGGCACCGAAGCTGGTTCAGGTATGAATACAGTGGCGACAACTAGAGAAAGGCTTCAACATCCCCACGAAACCGCTGTAGTACATACTACACAAGGCTGCGGGGGTGCTACGATGATTAAAGAGTAACACTCCAGAGCTAGAACCAGACGTAGTGCATATGCAGATAATGACGTATCGGCTTCCGCTGGTGAGGGTACTGTGGTGTACCAGCCATGCATTTGGTGCTAAAGCTGCAGACAAGCCAGGACGGGCTGGAGCAGCACCAACACAGCTGGTCACTGACGCCATTACTGTTGTTGTGTTTGGCGTGCGTTCATCACACTGATGTTATATCCTCTAGTGATGCGGTTACACTGACCACAAATGGTAGAGGACTCAAACCGATCCACCTTGGTACCTGGCTTCAGACATGATCGGTTTCATGGAGGCTAATCCCTGGCTTCATGGTGATGAAAGGGTAGATTGCTAAAATACTTTTGCGGTCTCACTGCAGTTCGGCATCATGGGGCGCCCCCTTATTTTAACCAGTAAGTATTGTATGTATGGGATGCTTCTGTGCACATACTGTACATATTTGTAGGTGGAGTTTCTGTACATTTAAATATTCCTATTTAGAAAAACGATCTGCTCAACTGTTCTCGAGCTGAGATGGTTTCACTTCTTGCTCAAGATCTTTCCTGCTTGGAGAATATTCTCTCACAAGGGACTGACGTGGCTGTGATGGAAAAATGTCTTGGCCAGCTGAAATAGATGAGGGAATATGGTGGCATGTTGAGTCCAGTAATCTAGAGCTTCATCTTCTCATAGAAGATATGGAGCTGAGAGATAGCGCTGAACTTCAGCAGTCACTCTGTCCTCGGTTGATTTCTCAAACCCTTCTATCAAAAGCCTCCCAGAGGCTCTTCTTCATTTACACTGGCCTGTTGTGCTGTGGTGGCCGATGTTGATGGGACAGGAGCACTTGGCTGTTCTTGAGAGATCTGACAGCAGATCTCTCAGATGTCAAAGCTTTCACAGCTTTGGATGAATTTTCTGAAGATTCAAAAGCCTGAACTTTGAATTGCGGATCCAGCAGAGTTGACACTGCAAGGATCCTTACAGGCTCCGCTCCACATCGTCCTCCCAAGTTCCTCTGAAGATTGATACCTAACTGAATGGCAGTTGGACTGGTTAATCTCTGACCTTTCTCATGAATGTTATCATGATTCAGTCGGACCAATGGAATTATTTTTGAAGCTGAAACTTTCTTCTCAGATGACAGTTCCACAGCTGAGTTCTTTGAAGGCAGCAAGAAGTTGAAGGCATTCTCTGACCGTGTCTTGATCAGCACCATTAAAAGAAGTCAAATTTGTGTTCAGGGAGGATGAGGCTAACGGCGAAACATTAAATAAGTGCTGTTCCATATCGTCTCAACTTCCTAGAAGAGTTTCATCACGGGTTTTCCCCATTCACACCTGAATGTCGTTGTGGCACTAGACTTAAAGCAGCCCACTCCTCAGGACAGCCAAAGCAGAGAGAACAGCGGCCCCACTCAGCCCAGAGCAGAAAGGCCCCCAGACCGGAGCCCCCCCGGTGTGACGGGGCAGGGACACCAAGCAGCCCAGGGCAACAGTGAGCAGGCCCAGCGGGCACCGGGCGCTGCAGCGCAGGCTGCACAGAGAGCGGGCACCCCACTGATCCAAGGGCCACACATTCCCATTCTCATTCATTAGAGAAAAATAAAATGGTGTAGATATGTTTGTGGTGTATTAGAATAGAATAGAATAGAAATACTTTATTAATCCCTTTGGAGAGTCCTCAGGGAAATTTGGGTACCAGCAGCAATACAACACTAACAGTTAAGCAGGACAAGCACAAGACACAATATATACAGGTACAAAGCAAAATAGAGGCAACAAGGTGCAAGAAAAGCACAAATAGAATGCAATAAATAACAATAAGATAAATTAAATAAAACAATATAAACAAGCATTGCACACAGTAGAGGTGGTACAGATTCCCAGTTCACTATTGCACGTATAAGTTATAGCAACTGTTTGTATGGGTTATTGTACATGTGTTGTATCAGGCGGACTGCACACCTCCCTCTCCCCCCTCCTTCTCCCCCTCCTGCCTAATGCAGAGTTGTACAGTTTGATGGCTCAGGGGACAAAGGAGTCTCTGAGCCGGTTTGTCCTACTCTTGGGGAGGAGCAGCCTGGTATTGGAAGCAGCTTAATGTGAATCAGTGTGAGTCTAGAGCAGGGGTAGCCAACGTTGGTCCTCGAGGGCACCAATCCGGCAGGTTTTCCAAATTTCCCTGCTCCAGCACACCTGACTCAAATTAAATGGATCCAACAGCCTATAAGGATCTCCACAATGACTCATTAGTTTAAGTCAGGTGTGTTGGGGCACGGAAATCTGGAAAACCTGCCGGATTGGTGCCCTCGAGGACCAACGTTGGCTACCCCTGGTCTAGAGCATATGTCATAGTGTACAGCTTTCTCTGCTTGACCTCTTTCCATTTGGCGAGTGCGTCTTCCGAAGGGAACTCTGACCCTTTGGGCTGCAAGCTGACCTTGAGAAGCTGCTCTTGATGTTCTGATGACAGCCTGTTCCTAAGGTTTGAGGATGAGGTTCTGAGCAGAAAACCCTCGTTCATTGTCTCACCAATGCCCAAAGTTTCCTCATGCTGTCTCTGGGGTAGTGATGTAGTTGGACAACTTTCTTCACCAGGACCCACTCCTCTCGAGTTTGTTCAGTGTTGATGAGGGGCTTGGTCCTCTAGTGGTCCTCTGAGCCCTCCGTCGATTTGTGGGCTTTGCCCACGCCCATAGTGGGCAATTGGTAGTTCTAACTCCTCCTTTCCATAGACCTTTAACTCTTCTTCACTCAAGAAGCAGATGGGATGGAGACTCATCACACCAAACGCACACAGCGAGGTGTTTGGAAACCTGGAATGCATGTGTGGCGTTCTGGTCGTGCAATGGTCGGACAACGCCACCCGGGACTTTCACCTGAGGAAATGCACCAAGGTGGTGAACTTACCACCAGGCACCCAGGTTCAATATGCACGAGGCAGAGACAGCAGTTCCAATAAACAGATGAATTTTTTAAACAAAAAATACCAATTAAAATAACCAATAAGACCAAGGGAATAAATCAGGGCTGAGACCTACTTGGTTAAGGAGGGTCCAGACAATACGAAAAGGGGGTCCCAGGAACACCCCAAGTGAGGTTAAACAAACCAAACCAACTTAAATCAACACAACACACAGAGGGGGAACCACCAACACCACTAGAGACACCAATCCACCACCAAAGGCTGAGCACCTGATAAAAGAAAGAAAACAGAATTATAAAATACTCTCAATGAAATAAAGTCACTAAAAACTTGGTAAAAAGAAGAAAACCAAAAGAACTGCATCCACTCTAAAACAGGCACACTAGCACACGTGCACACTAGCACACTAGCTCGGCTAATGGCCATCAATGGAAGAAATCATTCTAAATGGGCAGGTGACGGCATCAGTGCCCACAAAACAGTCAACAGTTCCAGAAAAGCAAGACTTAGCCCCAGCGCGTCCTCCTGGTGAAGATCCTCCAAGATGACCGCGCCCGAGCAAAGCAAAGCACAATGAAGCGCAACAAAGCAAAGCAGCAGCGGCCCCCAAACATCCGGCGCTGCGCAGCCACTCCACAGCTCAAATCAGGTGATCCGGGATCGCACGGCGTATCACCGAGCTTTCACCGACCAGCCTTCGTCCTCTGCAGCTTGGCGTCAGGCACCATGTTGTCACACCGTTGTGTGTAACCCACAATCCAGGGCTGCATGTGAGGCGAAGGAATCCACAACGAGTTATGCAGCATCAGCCTAAAGGATCAGTGAGCTTGATGAGGAGTGCACAGCCTGCAGCAATACCCAATGAGTCTCTGAAACATTAACCAGAGGGAGCAGCACTAGATGGACAAACAAACAGTTTGCAGCGACGGCTGCTAGCCTACCTGCACCAGTTGTAGTAAGAATGAAATTCAGCTCCTTGTATGTGAGCACCGAGTCTTCCAGCAGTTTTTGTATTTCCTTTATTTTGGCTGCTCGTTTCAGACAAGCACGGACGTAATAAAACAGATCAGTCAGTATCTGCTGATGCTCTCTGAGATCTGCCTCTGCAGCTTGAGTTGTGGGTTAGGGTTATGGACTGGGTGCAGATTCCCTTCATGGTATAACCGTTGGACCAGCGCAGTATGTCTGAAGCCTTTGTTTCTTCTCGTCATGACTTGCAGCTCCATCTGATCCCATGCCCATCACTTTGGTTAATGGGACATCTTTATCTGACATCACTTCCTGGATGCATTTTGCAATTCCTGCACCTGTTGAATCCAGACACTCTTTATGTGTAACAAAATAACTGCTTTGTTGAAATGATAAGGTATCAGTAATTTGGACATATACAACAAGGAGTATCTTTTAGATGTGCAGAGGGTTGACAAAGCGCTTGTCTGGTCTGCTGTTTTTTACCAGTTACTGTGATTTTAAAGAAGAGTTGTTGTTTACATTGTATTGTTTTTCATGGGAAAAATTAGGTGCGTCCCGGGACGCATCAATAGTGAGTTTACTGCGTCCTTTTAGATTTTAATGCGCCAGGGATACAGGACGTGTACCTAGGAACATCACTGGATCTCAGATAATGTGTTGACATTAATAAAACTTACAATGAACACTGGATCTATTTTAACCTGTAATATGCCTAGAAAATGACTACAGTGGTGGTAGATTCAGCTTGTTAAGCTATTCCTGTGATGGACATGACGTTCTCAGTGTAACATCAGAGCAGGAGAAATACTCCGGCTGCTCCTCACTGGTGCAAGAATGTTTCCATCTTCACCTCCCCGAGGGAATTTTAAAAACTCATATTTTTGCCTGATTTCCAGCTGGTTGACATGTTTTCCAGTGCACAAGCTCTGTCCATGAAGTGTGATCACCTGTGCGTGCATGTGTGTGTATGTGTGCAGCATCAGCCCAGAACTCTGCCATGGACACGCTGTCATGTAAATCAGTTAAACAACATCAGCCTGTTTAGTTTTTTAATCAATTAATTAACCAGAAATCATGGGGGCAGTGCTGAACACAATAGCTTCACAAGGTAAAGAAACCAGAGAAGAAGGAGATTAACAGGAAGGGGGGACAAAAGCAGAAGAAGAATGAAGACAAGCAGAACAACTGTAGAAATTGTGCAAGCTTTTGTAGAAAGACTATAAAGACTATTTTGCCAAACGGTGTCTGAAACTGACGTCCGCTCTTGGGAACGAACTCTGAATTTAGCACTGACCTCTAGAGGAGGAACTAACCTAACAACCATGACAACGCAAAACACACATGGAAGTATGAGGACGGCGACATATGACGTTTGAAATGGACGTAGGTGAGCGAGCCTTTAGGCAACCTTTAGGGAAGGTTCACAGAACGTTGCTGTGTCACCTTCAGGCGTCAATGTTTGTTGGGTTTATCATAGCCTATCTGTTTTTAAAATGTCTGTAATCTCCTGTAAATTCAGCACAGATCTGACAAGGTTCAGCTTCCTCTGAGAACTGTCATTTGTTTATGAAGCAGCCATTTGTCTCTTCACACGTGTTTGGACCCGGAGTCTCTGAGGTTTCCACTTGGTGTCGCTGTTCCCACCGCGGCCAGCTCCTCACACAGCCTGTCGTCACTGTATGGCGTCATGACGTCACGGACAAGGAAGTGTTTGGGGTACTGGTTCCTGCTGGATTTGAAGGCTGGGAGGAACCGTATTTATGATTGGTCTTTGGTTTCAGACTCTGGATGTGGGTTGGTTGTTCGGGTAAATGGGTCGGGTGATCTCAGCTGATACAACCAGCTCCAAAACGGACCGCAGGACCAAAGTTCTCACTTCATTTTCAACACACTAATCGGCAAGTAAACCAGACGTTTTATCCTGATGTCGTCTCTCAGTCATATCTACGATGAAGTGTGATAAAGAAAACGGCTTATTGTAAACAATCGAAACTGGCGAGTTAGCATCAGTTAGCTAGGAAGCTAACAGCGGAGCAGTAATCAGTCTGGTGACATTTCGTAAACAACCAGCCAGCTAAGCTAACTTCTTGAGCAGTAATCACATCTGTGAAAATAAAACACTCCAACATGATGTTTCTGTCATTGTTTGACACATGTCATTAGTCTGATATATTCTGAAAACGCCTCCATGTCTCAATATTAGCAGCTTGATCCGTAAACAAGCTAACAGGTGTTCATGTCTACCTCTCCGTCAGTAGACGGTTAATAATCTAACCATCAGCCGCACAGATAACGACCTCCACAGATGCTGCAGCGAGACTCACATGATCCCGTCACACAGTCACTCATCTGTTCAGATTCATGTCAGATGTTCTGACACAAAATCATCTTTTTTGTTTTTGCTTGTGTTGTCTTCAGACAGCTTGCCATCTGAGAGGCAAATAAATAGTCCAACATGTCTTATGGTAAAGCAGAGTTCCGCCCTGTCCCTCGAGACTTCAGCTCTCTGATTCAGACATGCAGCTCCAACATCCAGAAGATCACACAGAACAGTAAGTTCTTCACTTCTACTTTTTATTTTATACACATCTATAACTGGTCCACCTTCTAGTACCGGGTCGTCCTCTTCATCAGGTCCACCTTCTGGTACTGGGTCGTCCTCTTCATCAGGTCCGCCTTCTAGTACCGGGTCGTCCTCTTCATCAGGTCCACCTTCTAGTACCGGGTCGGACCTTTTTAAACCTGGTGTGATAGATGAAGCAGGTGGTGGAAACCTTCCTCAGAGGTTTTCTCCATGTTGACATGACAGCATCACACAGTTGCTGCAGGTTTGTCGGCTGCATCCATGGTGAGAATCTCCCGTTCCACCACATCCCAAAGCTGCTCTACTGGACTGAGATCTGGTGGCTGTGGAGGCCGTTGGAGTCCAGTGAACTCATCGTCATGTTCTAGAAAGCAGGTGGAGATGATCTGAGCTTTGTGACATGGTGCATTATCCTGCTGGAAGTAGCATCAGAAGATGCTCCACTGTGGTCATAAAGGGATGGACATGGTCAGCTGGGCTGTGCTGGTTAAATGTCAGTAGCTTCAATTTACAAAGCTTTCAGGTCATTAGTGGACAAAAAAGTCAGTTGTAAAAACTGTAATAAGAATACTACAGATGAATATTTTTCCACTTTTCTTACCTAAAATATTTTAATCAACTTTAGTTCTAATCAAAACTACCAGATATGAAAAATGTTCAGTTTATTTTAACCCTTGAATGCCAATTATTACATGATGTAAGCTTTACTAAAATTAAGCTGTTTTGGGTGCTGATTTTTATTTTAATCTGTTAAATGTACAAAAAATTGTAAAAACATTTATTTTGATCCCCAAATAAAATCCCCTTAACATGTAATATAATGGAAAATAACTAATTTCCCACTATTTAAAATTATGTGTATTTTTTCATGTAACAGTTACATCATGCAATCAATTGGGCATTTAAAGGGTTAAAATAATTAGAATGACCACATATTAGGATTTTTGATTAGAAGGGAAGTTGATTTATGGATCAGATGGTTGGAACTGGGATAGTTAGAACAATTTTTTCTACTTCTTCTCATTCTTCTTTTCCTCTTGTTGTTTTATTGTTAAGCACTTTGTGATTTTTATCTTGAAAGGTGATTTATAAATAAACATTTACTTACTTTACTCACTACTTCATCGTCTCATTCTTCTTCACCTCATTCTTCATCCTTTTCCTCATTTTCTACTTCATCTCATTTTTCTTTTGCCTCTTCTTCTTCATCATATCATTCCTCTTCTTTTTCCTCCTGTCCTCCTCCCTCTAAGAGTTTTTATTTTTTTGTCTTACAGCTGCTCAGATAAAGACCATGGTGAATCAGTTGGGAACCAGACAGGACACCAGCGAACTTCAGGACCGTCTGTATGTACTTACTAGATGGTGAAGAGGATTATGATGATGATTATGTAACTGAACCTGTCCTCATGTCCACAGGCAGCAGATCCAACATTATACCAACCAGCTGGCCAAAGAAACCAACAAACATCTCAAGGAGCTGGGATCTGTCCCTCTGCCTTCATCACCCTCAGAGCAGGTAGGTTTTGGGGAATTTGTCACCACGGTGATTAAAGCTGGTAAAGGAGAATTAACACCACTGATGTTTAGGTGGGTTTGTTTACGCTGCACCAATAAACCATCTTTAGTAACCGAGGTAGGAACTCTACTACTGATTTTTAACACAAACAGATCAGAAACATGACAGCAGTGGACTCTGGTTTTGGTACAGACATTATGTGGACATGTTAGTGACATGTGAGACAGTCCTCTGGACTCTGGAAAGAAAACGGGGATATATTGTGGTTTAATCATAAACTCTGACCAAAGTTAAATAAAACTAGAAAGAAAACATGAAGGTGAGGATGTTCCTCTTTATAGAAGTCTCGTCCTACAAACTTTTAGTTTTAAACTGAAAACTTTATTTGTTTAAAGTTTTATTTTCCAGACTGACCTGAATAATTTTGTTTGAATCTGATTCACGTGAAATTCTGGCACAAAACAACAGTGTTGGCAGTTTGATTTGTCTCATGTCTCTAACTCCTCTCCTGTCTCTGGTCGTCTCATGTCTCCGCTCATGTCTCTAACTCTTCTCCTGTCTCTGGTCGTCTCATGTCTCCTCCCATGTCTCTAACTCTTCTCCTGTCTCTGGTCGTCTTATGTCTCCTCCCATGTCTCTAACTCTTCTCCTGTCTCTGGTCGTCTCATGTCTCCTCCCATGTCTCTAACTCTTCTCCTGTCTCTGGTCGTCTCATGGCTCCTCCCATGTCTCTAACTCTTCTCCTGTCTCTGGTCGTCTCATGGCTCCGCTCATGTCTCTAACTCTTCTCCTGTCTCTGCTCGTCTCATGGCTCCTCTCATGTCTCTAACTCTTCTCCTGTCTCTGGTCGTCTCATGGCTCCTCTCATGTCTCTAACTCTTCTTCTGTCTCTGGTCGTCTCATGGCTCCTCTCATGTCTCTAACTCTTCTCCTGTCTCTGGTCGTCTCATGGCTCCTCTCATGTCTCTAACTCTTCTCCTGTCTCTGGTCGTCTCATGGCTCCTTTCATGTCTCTAACTCTTCTCCTGTCTCTGGTCGTCTCATGGCTCCTCTCATGTCTCTAACTCTTCTCCTGTCTCTGGTCGTCTCATGTCTCCTCCCATGTCTCTAACTCTTCTCCTGTCTCTGGTCGTCTCATGTCTCCTCCCATGTCTCTAACTCTTCTCCTGTCTCTGGTCGTCTCATGTCTCCTCCCATGTCTCTAACTCTTCTCCTGTCCCTGGTCGTCTCATGTCTCCTCCCATGTCTCTAACTCTTCTCATGTCTCTGGTCGTCTCATGTCTCCTCCCATGTCTCTAACTCTTCTCCTGTCTCTGGTCGTCTCATGTCTCCTCCCATGTCTCTAACTCTTCTCCTGTCCCTGGTCGTCTCATGTCTCCTCCCATGTCTCTAACTCTTCTCATGTCTCTGGTCGTCTCATGTCTCCTCCCATGTCTCTAACTCTTCTCCTGTCTCTGGTCGTCTCATGGCTCCTCTCATGTCTCTAACTCTTCTCCTGTCTCTGGTCGTCTCATGGCTCCTCTCATGTCTCTAACTCTTCTCCTGTCTCTGGTCGTCTCATGGCTCCGCTCATGTCTCTAACTCTTCTCCTGTCTCTGGTCGTCTCATGGCTCCTCTCATGTCTCTAACTCTTCTCCTGTCTCTGGTCGTCTCATGGCTCCTCTCATGTCTCTAACCCTTCTCCTGTCTCTGGTCGTCTCATGGCTCTTTCCATGTCTCTAACTCTTCTCCTGTCTCTGGTCGTCTCATGTCTCCGCTCATGTCTCTAACTCTTCTCCTGTCTCTGGTCGTCTCATGTCTCCTCCCATGTCTCTAACTCTTCTCCTGTCTCTGGTCGTCTCATGTCTCCTCCCATGTCTCTAACTCTTCTCCTGTCCCTGGTCGTCTCATGTCTCCTCCCATGTCTCTAACTCTTCTCATGTCTCTGGTCGTCTCATGTCTCCTCCCATGTCTCTAACTCTTCTCCTGTCTCTGGTCGTCTCATGGCTCCTCTCATGTCTCTAACTCTTCTCCTGTCTCTGGTCGTCTCATGGCTCCGCTCATGTCTCTAACTCTTCTCCTGTCTCTGGTCGTCTCATGGCTCCTCTCATGTCTCTAACTCTTCTCCTGTCTCTGGTCGTCTCATGGCTCCTCTCATGTCTCTAACCCTTCTCCTGTCTCTGGTCGTCTCATGGCTCTTTCCATGTCTCTAACTCTTCTCCTGTCTCTGGTCGTCTCATGTCTCCGCTCATGTCTCTAACTCTTCTCCTGTCTCTGGTCGTCTCATGTCTCCGCTCATGTCTCTAACTCTTCTCCTGTCTCTGGTCGTCTCATGGCTCCTTCCATGTCTCTAACTCTTCTCCTGTCTCTGGTCGTCTCATGTCTCCGCTCATGTCTCTAACTCTTCTCCTGTCTCTGGTCGTCTCATGTCTCCGCTCATGTCTCTAACTCTTCTCCTGTCTCTGGTCGTCTCATGGCTCCTCCCATGTCTCTAACTCTTCTCCTGTCTCTGGTCGTCTCATGGCTCCTCCCATGTCTCTAACTCTTCTCCTGTCTCTGGTCGTCTCATGTCTCCTCCCATGTCTCTAACTCTTCTCCTGTCTCTGGTCGTCTCATGGCTCCTCTCATGTCTCTAACTCTTCTCTTGTCTCTGGTCGTCTCATGGCTCCTCTCATGTCTCTAACTCTTCTCCTGTCTCTGGTCGTCTCATGGCTCCTCTCATGTCTCTAACTCTTCTCCTGTCTCTGGTCGTCTCATGGCTCCGCTCATGTCTCTAACTCTTCTCCTGTCTCTGGTCGTCTCATGGCTCCTCTCATGTCTCTAACTCTTCTCCTGTCTCTGGTCGTCTCATGGCTCCTCTCATGTCTCTAACCCTTCTCCTGTCTCTGGTCGTCTCATGGCTCCTCTCATGTCTCTAACTCTTCTCCTGTCTCTGGTCGTCTCATGGCTCCTCTCATGTCTCTAACCCTTCTCCTGTCTCTGGTCGTCTCATGGCTCTTTCCATGTCTCTAACTCTTCTCCTGTCTCTGGTCGTCTCATGTCTCCGCTCATGTCTCTAACTCTTCTCCTGTCTCTGGTCGTCTCATGTCTCCGCTCATGTCTCTAACTCTTCTCCTGTCTCTGGTCGTCTCATGGCTCCTTCCATGTCTCTAACTCTTCTCCTGTCTCTGGTCGTCTCATGTCTCCTCCCATGTCTCTAACTCTTCTCCTGTCTCTGGTCGTCTCATGGCTCCTCTCATGTCTTTAACTCTTCTCCTGTCTCTGGTCGTCTCATGGCTCCTTCCATGTCTCTAACTCTTCTCATGTCTCTGGTCGTCTCATGTCTCCGCTCATGTCTCTAACTCTTCTCCTGTCTCTGGTCGTCTCATGTCTCCGCTCATGTCTCTAACTCTTCTCCTGTCTCTGGTCGTCTCATGTCTCCGCTCATGTCTCTAACTCTTCTCCTGTCTCTGGTCGTCTCATGTCTCCGCTCATGTCTCTAACTCTTCTCCTGTCTCTGGTCGTCTCATGGCTCCTCCCATGTCTCTAACTCTTCTCCTGTCTCTGGTCGTCTCATGGCTCCTCCCATGTCTTTAACTCTTCTCATGTCTCTGGTCGTCTCATGGCTCCTCCCATGTCTTTAACTCTTCTCATGTCTCTGGTCGTCTCATGCCTCCTCCCATGTCTCTAACTCTTCTCATGTCTCTGGTCGTCTCATGGCTCCTCCCATGTCTCTAACTCTTCTCCTGTCTCTGGTCGTCTCTTGGCTCCTCTCATGTCTCTAACTCTTCTCCTGTCTCTGGTCGTCTCATGGCTCCTCCCATGTCTTTAACTCTTCTCCTGTCTCTGGTCGTCTCATGTCTCCTCCCATGTCTCTAACTCTTCTCCTGTCTCTGGTCGTCTCATGTCTCCTCCCATTTCTCTAACTCTTCTCCTGTCTCTGGTCGTCTCATGTCTCCTCCCATGTCTCTAACTCTTCTCCTGTCTCTGGTCGTCTCATGGCTCCTCTCATGTGTCTAATTCTTCTCCTGTCTCTGGTCGTCTCATGTCTCCTCCCATGTCTCTAACTCTTCTCCTGTATCTGGTCGTCTCATGTCTCCTCCCATTTCTCTAACTCTTCTCCTGTCTCTGGTCGTCTCATGTCTCCTCCCATGTCTCTAACTCTTCTCCTGTCTCTGGTCGTCTCATGGCTCCTCTCATGTCTCTAACCCTTCTCCTGTCTCTGGTCGTCTCATGGCTCCTCCCATGTCTTTAACTCTTCTCCTGTCTCTGGTCGTCTCATGTCTCCTCCCATTTCTCTAACTCTTCTCCTGTCTCTGGTCGTCTCATGTCTCCTCCCATGTCTCTAACTCTTCTCCTGTCTCTGGTCGTCTCATGTCTCCTCCCATTTCTCTAACTCTTCTCCTGTCTCTGGTCGTCTCATGTCTCCTCCCATGTCTCTAACTCTTCTCCTGTCTCTGGTCGTCTCATGGCTCCTCTCATGTCTCTAACTCTTCTCCTGTGTCCTGTCCAGCGGCAGCAGAAGATCCAGAGAGATCGTCTGATGAGTGATTTCTCTGCAGCTCTCAACAACTTCCAGGTCGTCCAGCGCCGAGCAGCAGAGAAGGAGAGGGAGTCCATAGCTAGAGCAAGAGCCGGTTCCCGTCTTTCAGTAAGTTACAGACCGAGAACGGGATGAAAAACACACAAGGTCCATCCAGATCTGGATGAGCGAACTTGGTTGGCCTGCACAGAGTCCTGACCTCAACCCGATAGACACCTTTGGGATGAATTAGAGCGGAGGCTGAGAGCAAGGCCTTCTCGTCCAACATCAGTGTCTGACCTCACAAATGTGCTTCTGGAGGAACGGTCAAAAATGCCTATAACACACTCCTAAACCTGTGGAAAGCCTTCCCAGAAGAGTTGACGCTGTTGTAGCTGCAAAGCCTGGGCCAGCGTCACACTGAAATCATCTGATTAAGGATGGGATGTCTATGAAGTTTATATGAGAGTCAAGGCAGGAGAGCCAAAGCTTTTGGCAATATAGTTTATTACTGAACACTAAATAAACGAGGGCCAATCTTAACTGTAACTGTACATGTTCATTTCATAATTTAAAACAAAGGAATAAATGATCTGCACCATCCGGTGCCTCTGGCTTGTCTTCTCTGACACGGCGATGACAATCTCCACCTGCTGCCCTCCTCCGCCTTTCTGACCTGGTGATGACCACGCCGTCCCCACCGTGGTCCATCAGGATCTCCGTCTCTCATTCTGAAAAGAAAAGATATCCATGAATATTTATCGTTGGTGTTCACCATGGCTTTTATAGCACCATGTGGCTCCCTCACGTGCGCCAACTTTAGAATTGATTCTGATTTATAAACGAAAACAGGGGACGTGCTTACACAGACTTTTATAAATCGGGAGGTTTTTATGCACCACATTTCCGTTTTTCCCTACGTATGCCAGCTGTAGTCTGCTTTGCTATGCTCAGGTTTATAATTGAGGCCCCTGGTGCAGCTCAGACCCTCACGGTGAGTCTGATGGAAGCTGCTCTGCTCTTTTTCCTGGTTTATCAGCCAGTATGTTCTCAGCCTGATGCTTCACCACAAACACATGCAGCTTTCTCGTGTTTTCTAGAGCTGCGTAGTGTTGGATTTTTAGGACATCTTCAGTGTTTCTGTCGGCCTCTTATTCTCTGCTGAACTTTTGGAGGAGACTTGATCTCTGGCAGTTCAGTTGACGCCACACATATGATCACACCCACTGTGACTCTGTTTTTCTCATCCTGGAAGTTGCGGGTCCTACTGATTCTCTGGGACCAAGCCATCTTTTCTTTTGGACATGAGGATGTGGAACATGATCAGCTGTTGAGCTTATTGGTTGTTTCTGTGACCATCAGATGGTCTGGTCAGATCTGAGAGGAGGAATTGGGACTGGTTTTGTTCCAGTAACCCTGGCGATCATCAGGTGTGAAAACATTGACTGAAGGAGGTTTTATTTGTTTTTTTTATTGCTGTGTGACTTCATTATTGGGACGAATACAGATGAATAATCAAGTTTTTCCTTCTTTTAGAACGAAGACAGTTTCCGGGACGAGAAACTCGTTTCTTTTGATAAGTGAGTCACTTTGAGGCTTTCAGTCCTCTGTTTGTGTCAGATGTTAATTCAGTCCAGTTAATTATAGTCCATTTATAATCCAGTTAAAACAAATCCACACTAGTCCAATTTATAATAACTCTGATCCTATAAACCCATTCATATAAATGCTAACAAGCTAAGGAAACCAAGGGATTGGATCAAATCTTCTCTTTCACAATCCTTCATCTTGAGCTGCATGAAGACATAGTGGAAAGAAAAACCTCCATCAGAACCAGATCCAGGAAGGAAAACTTCCATCAGAATCAGATCCAGGAAGGAAACCTCCATCAGAACCAGATCCAGGAAGGAAAACCTCCATCAGAACCAGATCCAGGAAGGAAAACCTCCATCAGAACCAGATCCAGGAAGGAAGACTTCCATCGGAATCAGATCCAGGAAGGAAACCTCCATCAGAACCAGATCCAGGAAGGAAAACTTCCATCAGAATCAGATCCAGGAAAGAAAACTTCCATCAGAACCAGATCCAAGAAAGAAAACCTCCATCAGAACCAGATCCAGGAAGGAAAACCTCCATCAGAACCAGATCCAGGAAGGAAGACTTCCATCGGAATCAGATCCAGGAAGGAAACCTCCATCAGAACCAGATCCAGGAAAGGTAACCTCCATCAGAACCAGATCCAGGAAGGAAAACTTCCATCAGAATCAGATCCAGGAAGGAAACCTCCATCAGAACCAGATCCAGGAAAGAAAACCTCCATCAGAACCAGATCCAGGAAAGAAAACCTCCATCAGAACCAGATCCAGGAAAGAAAAACCTCCATCAGAACCAGATCCAGGAAGGAAAACCTCCATCAGAATCAGATCCAGGAAAGAAAACCTCCATCAGAACCAGATCCAGGAAAGAAAACCTCCATCAGAACCAGATCCAGGAAAGGAAACCTCCATCAGAACCAGATCCAGGAAAGAAAACCTCCATCAGGACCAGATCCAGGAAGGAAAACCTCCATCAGAACCAGATCCAGGAAAGAAAACCTCCATCAGAACCAGATCCAGGAGGGAAAACCTCCATCAGAACCCGATCCAGGAAAGGAAACCTCCATCAGAACCAGATCCAGGAAGGAAAACCTCCATCAGAACCAGATCCAGGAAAGGAAACCTCCATCAGAACCAGATCCAGGAAAAAAAACCTCCATCAGAACCAGATCCAGGAAGGAAAACCTCCATCAGAACCAGATCCAGGAAAGAAAACCTCCATCAGGACCAGATCCAGGAAGGAAAACCTCCATCAGAACCAGATCCAGGAAAGGAAACCTCCATCAGAACCAGATCCAGGAAGGAAAACCTCCATCAGAACCAGATCCAGGAAAGAAAACCTCCATCAGGACCAGATCCAGGAAAAGAAAACCTCCATCAGAACCAGATCCAGGAAAGAAAACCTCCATCAGGACCAGATCCAGGAAGGAAAACCTCCATCAGAACCAGATCCAGGAAAGAAAACCTCCATCAGAACCAGATCCAGGAAGGAAAACCTCCATCAGAACCAGATCCAGGAAAGAAAACCTCCATCAGAACCAGATCCAGGAAAGAGAACCTCCATCAGAATTAGATCCAGGAAAGAAAACCTCCATCAGGACCAGGAATGAGGACCCATTGAGGGGTGGCGAGGACAGGAAATTATTATTAAAGAATGAAAACATTATTTAATAATTAACAGCTTCATTAATGAGCTCAAGAATCTAAAGGTTCTTATATAAGATTAAAAGACTTTGGTGGATCAGGATGAATTAGACCCGAGCCATTCAGTTCTGTTCTACCAGGGCCGCAGTCCTGCTAGTTTTCGATGTTTCCCTGCTCCAACAACCTGACTTACAAAATGAATAACATTATAAAATTAATTTGAATCAGGTGTGTTGGAGCAGGGAAACATTAAAAACCGGCAGTGCTGCGTTCCTCATAGAACCGAACTGAGTTAGAAACCCCATCCTGAAAAATAAAAGGCAGATAATATCCTTACTTTATTCCAACTCTGCATGTTTTCTTTGTATTTAGCCAGGAGGACTGGGGTCAGATGACCACACAGACTGAGGAGGTGGCCATCACAGAGGAGGACTTGGAGCTCATCAAGGAGAGAGAAACCAACATCCGACAGCTTGAGGTCAGCTTCTCTTAACTTCTGGCATGTCCCAGTGGAGGATCAGAGGCTTGTTACCATGGATACCACAACACCATCCACAGCTGATTGTTGTTTTCTTCATTGCAGTCTGACATCTTGGATGTGAACCACATCTTTAAGGACTTGGCAGTGATGATCCATGACCAGGGAGAGATGATCGGTGAGTAGCTCAGGGTCTGTAACCCTAACCCTACCCTGAATGGGGAGTAGGTTTATTCTGCACTAAATGACAGCAATGGAAATGAAACCCTCACCATTGGTGGAAAAGCCTTCACTGCACCTCCTGAGAAATGGAGTTTTAATAGAAATAATGCTGTGGAGCATCAAGACTGTAAATATCTTTTGACTGTAAGTTCAGGTTGGATGTCAGTAGTGAGTCTGTGGTGAAGAGAGGCCACCAGAGAACCCATCTGAGGAGGAGACTGAGCTCTTTTAATGTCAGTGAGACCATTTTAAAGAACTTTATTGTTCATTCATTGAAAGCATCTTAACATTTTATCTGTTGGTTCACTGGTTTACCTCCGAAGGACGAGAACAGCCTGCACATTAAAACCAAGTCAGACAGAGAGACTTCCTTCCTTCTGAGAGCTTCAGGTTATTAAGAAAGCAAAGACCTTCGTCAGTGATCCTCACCATATGTTGGCTTTGATGCCATCAGGCCGGTGCTACCATGCTCTCCAAGGAGAACCAATAGATGTTCTACATCTGTTTGTCCTTCAGCTGTCACACAGCAGTCATTTTAAATTCATAGCTTTCTTCTAGCTGAGCCAGCAGCTGTCTGCCTGTATCCGTATTCATCGTTTTATTGTTGATTATCTAAAGCATTTATTTGCCGTGTCTTCCAACGACCTCATGGGAACTGTGTAGAAGAATTGCCCGTATGGGATAAAAAAGTTTTCTGAATATTTCCTGAACAGCATTGTCTCAGAGTAAAGTCAGGAGGACAAATGAGGAAGAGTTAATGCTGTTAAGATGCTCCTCCTCCCACAGATGCTTCATCTGTTTCAGAACATCCTCCTCACCTGTTGCTTTTTGAGAAGTTTGATTCCTTGTTTTTGTTTTCATGTATAAGTCTCATCGGATTAAGACAGCATCTCTGCTAGATGGAGGTCTGGCTTTACCAGATTTCCAACAGTTCTTTTATTCAGCAAAACTTTATTATCTGCCACTTTGATGAGTAAATGATGTCTTATGGATGACTGGATCTAGACCTGGAGGACTGTTTACCGTCTGCATTAGAGGCAGAAAAAGTGGTACAGCCTCTTACTCATTACACAATCAAATATGAAAACAAATATTAATTTAAATGTGAGGAAATGTCCTTCATGGCACCCATAGCTGCTAATCCATTTAGTCCTCCTTCATTTGTGGGTGGTGCCTGTAGAGCGAACAGGGAGCATTCGCATCAGTCCAGCAGCTTCATGAGAAGCTTTCATTAAGAAAATCAGTGTAACAATCAGCTGTTACACCAACACTGGCTGTGAGGCAACAAGGTGGGGCAGATGCTGTGACTTCTGCAGGCTGGAAATAAAATCAGTATTTTAGGTGAGATGAAGGTCTGTGACTGTGATGCATGCTGGGACGGGAGGAGAACTCCCAGTTCCTCCGTTTACCAGCGTCATTCCTGCTTAGATTATGGCTTGTTTTAATCACACCTGTGAACACTGATTAACAAACACGTCTGATCCTCTGCTGAATACCACCTCCATTTTTTGGGTGAATTTGTTAAACAGATTTTGTCCAGAACATCCAGAGGGGGGGTTTTGTGGGTCACATCGACTCATAAAAGTCACTATAAACACGGCTCAAAAACATAAAGGAAACACTTAAACAACACAATGCAACTGCAAGTCAGTCACATTGGAGGAGGACGTAGGAGGCAACAACCCAGCAGCAGGACGCTACCTCCACCTTTGTACAAGGAGGAACAGGAGGAGCACTGCCAGAGCCCTGCATGACCTCCAGCAGGCCACAGATGTGCATGTGTAGCTCAAACGGTCAGAAACAGACTCCATGAGGGAGGTATGAGGGCCGACGTCCACAGGTGGGGGTTGTGTTTACAGCCCAACACCGTGCAGGACGGTTGGCGTTTACCAGAGAAAACACCAAGATTGGTAACTTGGCCACTGGCGCCCTGTGTTCTTCACAGATGAAAGCAGGTTCACACTGAGCACATGAGGCAGATGTGACAGAGTCTGGAGACACCGTGGAGAACGTTCTGCTGCCTGCAACGTCCTCCAGCATGACCGGTTTGGCAGTGGGTCAGTAATGGTGGGGGGTGGCATTTCTTTGGGGGGCCGCACAGCCCTCCATGCGCTCGCCAGAGGTAGCCTGACTGCCATTAGGTACCGAGATGAGATCCTCAGACCCCTTGTGAGACCACATGCTGGTGCGGTTGGCCCTGGGTTCCTCCTAATGCAAGACAATGCTAGACCTCATGTGGCTGGAGTGTGTCAGCACCAGCTCCATCGCCACCTCATCAGGAGCATGTCCAGGCGTTGTAGGGAGGTCCTACAGGCACGTGGAGGCCACACACACTACTGAGCCTCATTCTGACTTGTTTTAAGGACATTACATCAAAGCTGGATCAGCTTGTAGTTGTTTTTCCACTTTAATTTGGAGTGTGTCTCCAGATCCAGACCTCCATGGGTTCATAAATCTGATTTCCATTAATTATTTTTGTGTGATTTTGTTGTCGGCACATTCAACTATGTAAAGAACAAAGTTTAATAAGATTTCATTCATTCAGATCTAAGATGTTATTTTAGTGTTCCCTTTGTGTTTTGAGCAGTGTAGATAGTAAAAGTGTTTATCTTCTAACTTCCAGTGGACAGACAATTTATGGGATTAGAAAGTGATGCTGTGATGCTGATGCTGCAGTTTGGACTGAGATGAGACAGAATTCAGGCCAAAGAAAAGAGGAAAAATCCACCACAAACAAGCCAATAAGATGACGTCAGCATCCTCTGTCACATGGTCAGGAGGTGGACGATGGCCGGAGACGGGAACATCTGAGTCCTGTCCTGAATAACAAAGAGCCTTCATATAGGCTTTAATTAATTCAGTCATCAGGGCACTTTACAGACAAATCAATTCCAGACAGTTCATTGTGATCCAAGCAGTATTCATACAAGCCAGTTTATTAACAAAGTAATAGCCTAGCTTTCATTTCAATCCCCCATCCTGAGCATGTGCAGCGTGAGAAATAATTAGTGACTCATTCAGAACTATTCTCATCATTAATTGTTCCACATTTATAAATATTTCCAGTCAGAATAGATGAACATCTGGGCTAAGTTTGACTCATTCAGAGCCTTACCAGAACCTCCGGTTTAAGACTGAACTCTGGAAATGTGACTTCGGTCGTGAAGCATCCTTTCCGTGTTGTTCTTTGCAGATAGCATCGAGGCGAACGTGGAGAACGCTGAGGTCCATGTAGAACGAGGGGCGGAGCAGCTCCAGAGAGCAGCGTACTACCAGGTTGGTGTCAAACAGCGGCCGCTGAGACCGCCGCTGGTTAATCAACTTCCTGTCTGTAAACCTGCTGCTTCCTCTATCACAGCAAAAGTCCAGGAAGAAGATGTGCATCCTTGCCATGGTGTGCTCCGTCGTACTCACCATCCTCGCCATCATCATCTGGTGGGTTTCAAAGTGAGCTGATCGCACCACCAGCGTCCCACCCTCCCCCTCCCACCTGCTAATACCTGCTTGGAATCACAAACTATAAGAAGACCAGCAGAGTCCAACCATCTCATGGCTGGTCAGCATCAGTTCTGTGTCATCTGAAATGATCACGTCTTTCTGATTTGTAAAATAGTTGAAACTGCTGCTGTAAGTAAGAAGGAAACCGAGGACTGATGGTAGGGGAGACCCTGAGATCTGAAACTCCGTCGTTGTCCTCATATATTTATCTCGTCTTATATTCTGCACTAATACTAGCCACACTGTATTTCACATGTAAAATAAGTGTCGGAGTGACTTAAAAACATGCATCTTGTCTTTATATCCTGTTATTTTAATGTTTTTTTCTGTAACTTGTGGGCGCTGCTGTGGTTCATGGTCTCATAGTGACACAGTAGTCTGGAGGTGGTCCATGTTGTACAAGTTCAGCTGAGTCCACGTCTAAAGTCTGTGTTATGAAGGACGATGAAATGAAAGAGTGATCTTCAGAAAACATGTTTTAAGTTAATTTCTATGACTCCAGACTGAATATGTAATAAATGTCTTAAAGCACTGCTGGAGTTTCGTGTTTCCTCTCGGCGTGGACACGGAGTTTCCTCATTTACACTTTTCTGCTTAGTTTAAAGGGAAGTGTAGTTTGTCCTTTTTTTACTTTCAACATTGAACTCAGAAAATTTAATAATATACAACATCAACAAAAAGACGCATAAGAGGCTGATGCAGGTTTTCTGAAAATTTCCAGGTGACTGTTAAAGGTGACAGAAGAATGTGATCTATCATTAAACTTCTTAAAGATGACTTCTTCCTTATAATTCAAATTTTTTGTTGCACCGGTACGATGTCACACAATTAGATACCTGCTGCATCTGCCGCTATCCAGCTGATACCCCGCCGACCAGGTGAGAGTCCCGTTGCTATGGAAAGACGGAGATCAGGGTTTACTGGACCAACCCGCATCAGTTGGTGGAAATGGGGATTAAAAGGCTGAAATGGACCCACAGCCAGTATATAATAATGACTCATTCTAGGAGAATAAAACAAAAGTAACTTAAGTAAACTGATTAGATACCAATAGAAACAGTTTTTTACATCTTTCTGCAGCTGAAGTAATCGGAGTGAAATAAGTATTGTTTTTATTAAGTTACTGAAAAACACATCCCATCGATTCTGAATTATTAATATTTATTCATTTATTTCCACTTTTTGTTATTTAACAGACATTTTTCAGTAATTCTATATTTGTTAAATATTTAGCTTGCAGGACAGAAACAGTCCAAACATAAATCATCTTCTGCAGCTGCTGTAGACGAGCGTCAGCAGCGGGAAGGATGTCTCTGATTCTCTCTACTGAAACTATTTTGTTTCTGTTGAAACTCGTGAATCTTCACAGCAAACGTTAAAGGAATACATGGTTCACAGAAAGACCAGGATGGTGGCGGTAACAGAAGAACTACTTCCATCCTGAAGTAGTTCAGTACTTTTATTTTACTGTAAGTTCAAGGACACGTTAGGAAAACTTTAAAAGAGAAGAAACTCCTGAAAACCTTGAAGTTCTGCAGGACTGCAGCTTCTCCAGCAGATGGCGGCTCAGACTGGGCAGAAATCATCAGACACCAGTAAGTTACTGGGTCATCCTGGAAACCCAAATACTGGAATTCCACTGATCCACAGAGTCGTCTTCCAGTTAACCTGTAAGACACAGCCGTCCTTCATCATCAGCTCTAACATGTCGAGCTGTCACTAAGTCATGATAACAGTAATAATAAAGTACTAGTAGTTGTACCATTAGTTGTACTATTCCCAACTAACTTCAGGGTATTAATGCCTGGATAATCTGGATGTAGTTCTGATTGACAAATCATACAGAAACCAATAGAAGTTCCATCAAAACCAGTCCCTAGATGTGGACTGGTAGCTGTGCTTCAGTCCAGCCCTGGTTCAAAGGTCCAGCACAGACCTCATCTAGCAGAGGTCAGTCCATGTTGGATTGTCCAGCAGAGTCCAGGTCCGGCAGTAACCAGCACCGGTTGGACAGTCCCACAGAGTCCAGGTTTAACAGACACCAACCCGGGTTGGATGGTCCAGCAGAGACCAGCCAGGGTAGGGGGATCCAGCAGAGTCCAGGTCCAGCAGAGAGCAGCAGAGAGCAGATGAGCAGAAATGGATGAGCAGGTGGTCTCTGACTGGATTATCATCATCATCATCATCATCATGTTGATCCGGTGGAGAGCAGAGAATTTACTGACACAGAAACAACAGCCGATCTGGAGTCTAACAATAAGGACAGGACCCAGTCCACCCGTCTGCTGGTCAGAGAACTGAGGACATTTATTTATTTTTTATTCCCATCTGTTTGTTTTCATGTTCCCGCAGGTCTCTTTATACTGTACAGAAAAGAAACGATCGTTCCTCTTTTGAGATGTTCAGGTGGTGAATCGGTTCATCAGAGAGAGTACCAGGGGCTCCACCAGGGGTGTGCAGCTTGTTGGGACTTTCATACACAGAGGTTTCAGTTCTCCATGAACAACACCTTGAAATGAGTCGGATGGAGAGTCATTAGGATAAAAGAAAGAAAATTTCATGAAATTCTGTATTGGATTTATTTTACTTCATATTTTTACAGGGAGAAAGACCAACAGCTGATTTTGTCTAATTCCTGGTTTGATCAGGAAGGATGTGTCAGAGCAAATACAGTTTGGTTATTTTAGTCTTTGGTTGTTTCAACTGAGGAATGAAAGCTGATGTTCAAACAGGAAGTTAGAAATGTTGAACAGACACAAAGAGAAGAAGAAAACATTATGCTTGCAAAAACTGAAAAGTTTCTACATTTAGAAAAACATTCTGGATTATCCCACATCTACACAGAAGCCTTGCACACCTGGAGGAGAACTTGTGTAGATGCTGTTCCTGGACTTCAGCTTTTAATACCATCATCCCACAGCACCTGGTAGGCAAGCTGGGACCTCTGGGCCTCAGCACTCCTGCAGAACTGGCTGCTTGACTTCCTCACTGACCGACCACAGTCGATGTGGGTCAGACAGAACACCTCTGGTATCATCACCCTCAGCACTGGTGCCCCTCAGGGCTGCATTCTGAGTCCTGCTGTTCACCTTGACGACACACGACTGTGTCCCCAGATATGCCACAAACCACACTGTGAAATTGGCGGATGACACAACAGTGGTGGGCCTCATCAGGGACCGCAACGACCTGGCCGACCTACAGAGAGGAGGTAGAGCTGCTGGTGGGCTGGTGCAGAGACAACATCTTGATCCTGAATGTGGAACAGACCAATGAGATCATTGTCGACTTCAGGAAGAACCAGCCCAGCGACGGCATCACTGGTCAAAAGGGCACAGCAGTGGATGTGCCTCCCACAGAGGATGAGAAGAGCCCACCTGCTCCCACCATCTTCACCACATTCTACAGGAGCACCATCCTTGCCAGCTGCATCTCTGTGTGGTGAGGAGGCTACAGTGCCTCTGTCGGGGAGGATGTGAGGCGAGAGGTGAGGACAGCAGACTGGATCATCGGGACCCCTCTCCCCTCCACCCAGGATTGTTCTCAGAAACACTGCATGTCTCGAGAAGATCTGTATTGACTCCTCACACGCCTACCCCGGACTGTTTACCCTACTAGCCTCTGGAAAGAGGGTCCACAGCATTCGCTGCAGGACCACCAGGTTCTGCAACAGCTTTGTTCCCCAGGCCTCTGTTAAAACACTTACAGTCATGAACAGCTCACACTCTTTCTGGACATGACCACTCTGCATTTGAATGTTTTTCCTACCTGCTATTTATTATTACTATTTAATCTTAAATGATTTTAACAGAGTTGTATATAAAATACAAATATTCAAATATCTGCGCCTTATCATCACCTGCCCTAATAATGTCTCCTTGCTCCCTCACGTAAACTGAAGCTTGTGCAAACCACGTCTCGCTTTGTTTACACTTGCTGTGTACAAAATGACAATAAAGTCTGTCTAAAATCAGTCATCATTGATGATCTGGACCCAGAACCTAAAAATGTTCTGCATCCAGAACCAGAAAAGTTCTAGTCCAGAACCTAAGAACTTTCTGGTTGCAGAACCTGAAAACATTCTGCTTCCCAAAAACTGTAAAGTTTCTACATACAGAAAAAACATTCTGCATCCAGAACGTTAAAGGTTCTAGATCTAGAACCTGGGAACGTTCTAGATTTCAAAAAACAATCTAGACCCAGAACCTGAAAATGCTCTTGATCCAGAAAAACAATCTGGACCCAGAACCAGAAAACTATCTGCTTGCAAAAACGGAAAATGTTCTACATACAGAAAAACGTTTCCCTGGGATTAGATCCATCCCTTAGTGTAGGTGGAAGTTTGTGACCTTGTTGCTTTGGGGGTTGGATATTGGCAGGGGCTTCCTTCTGGCTGCGGGTCCCTGGTAGTTTCCTTTGATGGGGATCTGGACTGCTCCTCTGTGGGGGCAGCTCCATGTCCGGTCCTGTGGGGCCATGGGGAGGGGGGGTCTGCGGATGAGGTTGGTGGGCGTTGGCCCTTGGCCGGATTGTTCTGGGGTGGGCTGGGTGGGAATTCTGGGTCTGATGCCGGGGGGTAGCCCCCTCTCTTGGGAGTGGAGGGGTTGGTTAGTACCGGGGGTTCTGGGCCTAACCGGGTGTGCTGCCACGGGGTGGGCTGGTGCATGCCCTGAGGCCTTATTTATAAAGCTGGCGTAGGTACAAGAACTGGCGTACACCAAATATAGTCAACTTTTGGGATTTATAAAAACCAAACTTGGTGGGAGAATGTTCCTACCTCCACGGCAACTCTAACCCAGGCGTAGGTACAAAATCGGGGAAAACAGGAAACTGCAACACCAACGGTCCAGAAGAAAATCAAGGAGATGATGAGGTGGACAGTCTGCTGTCAACATTTACCAGTCAGTAAAAGAAAATGCAAAGAGTGAGCTTTGGTCATTTATTCTGAGATCCAGCAGAGTGGGACAGACTGGAGGTCTAGAAGTGATGCAACTCTTATGAAACACACAAGAGGTGGATTTTCCTTGTTTATTTATTTATTTCTTACACAATTGTTGTCCCAATTTCAGTCCAGATGGTCTTTATCTCCTGCAACTCCTCGTCGACCTGGTTAATAGCAGTGATGGTGTCCCTCTGCACCTGCAGGACTTCCTCTGAGGACACGCAGCTGCAGTGCTGGGTGGAGTCTCTGGCCTCCAACCACAGCTGCAGCCCCGCCCACCCAGCTGGAGCACCACCAACCCAGCTGGAGCACCCCCGACCCATGTTTATTTTATACATTAAAGCAAAAGACTACATAACTGGCATCATTGCTGTCATTTAGAAGACGCTTTTCTCCAGAACGATCTACTGTGGGCTGCATGGCAGATGGATGCTCTACCGACTGAGATATCCAGCTGCACAGTCCGATACCTTTGGTGTGTCTTCCCTTTTGACACGGCGTTGACAGCATCTGCCACCATCTGCTACACACAGTTTGATAAATGAGACCCCTGGTGTCTGCCCCGGGTATGGCACAGGGGCAGGAGGGGTGTAGGGGTACGAAGGGAGGCTGAGTGAGGCTTGGGGGATTGTAGGGGAAGACACTGGGGTATGGTTAATGGTGTGACTGCGAGATTGGTGTGTGCATGTGCATGTGTAAGTGGAACATAGTGGGGAATGTGGGGAAGGATCACATGCACCTGTGGGGGAGACCTGGGTGGGCCTGGGGGTGGTGGGTTGTGGATCTGGGCTCTCCCGCTGTCCTCGTCCCCCCCTTCTCCTTGCTTCCTGGGCATGTGGTGGGTGGGTGGCCGCGGCTTATTGGCTGCGGTGGTGTGTATCCTGGTCACGGGGGACGACTGCTCCTAGCCTGTCCTACCCTGGGGTTCCTCCCGGGAAGCGGGTGTGCCTACTGCTACCAGCGGCTCATTCTCTGGAGGGAGTTTGCTTCCTTCTGATTTGACATCCCTGGACCCCTCTTCTTCCCCGCTCTTTCTTACACACACTTCTGAGGCGTGCATGTCATGCTGGGTGGGGGACCACCTAAGTGACCTCCTTGGCTGTACCCTGTGGCAGCTTGCAGTTTTAATTACACTTCAAAACACAAGAACACAATACAAACAACTTTTGGGGGGCATGCCATGATGTGCATGGCAGGCGGGGCTGCTCGGGTGGCCTTGTTCTCAGCATGGCGTGGTTACTACCCCTTCAATTTTAATGAAAAACAACACACAAACAGTCATCAGGTGAGGGCACCTGTGTTTCCTGAGCGCCACCGGGGGTGGGCAGAGGGAGGTGGTTGCCTCTGAGCTTTTGGGGCCCTGGGCCCTTCCCTCTGGCTACCCTGGATGGCTGGTACCTGGCAGGGTTGATGGCTTGACCAGGGCCTATGCCCCATGACCGCAGGGGGCTCTGGCTGGAACCTTCCTCTGCCACCCTCTGGATGGGACCTGGGTAGTGTTCATGGTGGGATGGTTTGAGTTCATGCTCTGGGATTGCCGTTGATTGCCTGGGTCTCTGCCTTCGTGGAGGCATGATCATATTTGCAGGATCACACTCATCACTGATCCCTCCTCATTCCTCATCCTCCGCATGGTGACACGGTCACTGAGTTGTCCAGTGGGTTTATACACAAACTATTTTTGTTTAGGTTTTTCTTTTCCACTTTTTTTATTTGTGTCTTTGTTACTTTGGTTGTTGTTGTGATACATCTTGTTGTTGTTGTCTTGGTTATTTTTTTTCAGGAACTCCTGATGATTGTCAGCTTAGTTTAGTTTAAAAGCTATAGGAAATTCTCTGTTGTGTTTCTGTACTGGTGTAACAGATGGGTTTCTGGTGTTAGGTTAGATTGAAGGTCGTTGCCTCTATCTCAGGGGTGCCCAAGTCCAGTCCTTGAGAGCTACTATCCTGGAACTTTTAGATGTAGCCCTTCTTTAATACACCTAAATCAAATAGCTCAATTTTCTCCACCACATGTCATTCAGCTCTGCAGCCACCTGGTAACAAGCCATTCATTTGATTCAGGTGCCACCCTACCATGGTGGAGGAGTTTGTGTGTCCTGATGATCCTAGCGGCTATGTTGTCGGGGGCTTGGTAGGGTCACCCATGGCAAACAGGTGTCTAGGGGAGGGACCAGAAGAAGCGCAACTCAAAAACACCCCTATGATGATGACAAATCATGGACCCAGGTTTCCTTTGCCCAGACATGGGTCACCGGGGCCCCCCTCTGGAGCCAGGCAAGCGCTTGGTGGCTGGACCTTTGCCCATGGGGCCCGGTCGGGCTCAGCCCAAAAGGGTGACATGGCCCCCTCCTCCCATGGGCACACCACCTGCAGGAGGGGCCATAGGGGTCGGGTGCAGTGTGAGCTGGGCGGCTGCCAGAGGCGGGGACCATGGCAGTCTGATTCTCGGCTCTAGGGACGTGGAATGTCACCTCTCTGGCGGGGAAGGAGCCTGAGTTGGTGCGCAAGGTTGAGCGGTTCGGGCTAGATATAGTTGGACTCACCTCGACACATGGCTTGAGCTCTGGAACCACTGTCCTTGAGAGGGGCTGAACCCTCATCCATTGGAGTTGCTCCCAGTGAGAGGTGCCGAGCAGGTGTGGGCATGGCGACTTGGCGCCTGAGCATTGGGGTTTACCCCGGTGAACGAAAGGGTAGCCTCCTGACTGTTGTTTATGCTTATGCACCAAACAGCAGTTCAGAGTACCCACCCTTTTTGGAGTTATTGGAGGGGGTGTTGGAGAGCACTCCTTCCGGGGACTCCCTCGTTCTGCTGGGGGACTTCACTGCTCACGTGGGCAATGACAGCAAGACCTGGAGGGGCGTGATTGGGAGGAATGGCCCCCCTGATCTGAATCCGAGTGGTGTTTTGTTGTTGGACATCTGTGCTCGTCATGGATTATTGAACACCTTGTTCAGGCATAAGGGTGTCCACATGTGCACTTGGCACCAGGACACTCTAGGCTGTAGTTCAATTATCGAACTTTATAGTGATATCGTCGGACTTGCGGCCACATGTCCTGGACACTCGGGTAAAGAGAGGGGCGCAGCTGTCAACTGATCACCACCTGGTGGTGAGTTGGCTCAGATGGTGGAGGAGGATCAGGCCTGGCAGACCCAAGCGTGTTGTGACGGTCTGCTGGAAACATCTGGCAGAGTCCCTGTTAGAAAGAATTTCAACTCCCATCTCCGGCAGAGCTTCAACCATGTGGTCGGTGAGGAGGGGGACATTGAGTTTGAGTGGGCTGTGTTCCGTACCTCTATTGTCAAGGCAGCCAGCCGCAGCTGTGGCAGTAAGGTCTTCGGTGCCTGTTGTGGCGGTAACCCCCGAACTCGTTGGGGGACACCAGCAGTAAGGGATGTCATCAAGCTGAAAAAGGAGTCCTTTCTGGCCTTTTTGGCCTGTGGGACTCCAGAGGCAGCTAATGGGTATCGGCAGGCTAAGCGGAACGCAGCTTTGGTTGTTGCTAAGGCAAAACCTCGGGCATGGGAGGAGTTTGGAGAGGCAATGGAAAATGACTTCCAGACGGCTTCAAGGAGATTCTGGTCCACCATCAGGCGGCTCAGGAGGGGAAAGTAGTGCTCCGTCAACACTGTGTACAGTGGGGATAGGGGGCTGCTGACCTCGACTCGGGATGTTGTGAAGCGGTGGAGGGAATACTTCAAAGACCTTCTCAATCCCACCAATATGTCTTTCGATGAGGAAGCAGAGTCTGGGAACCCTGGTGTTGGCTTTCCCATCTCTGGGGCTGAGGTTGCTGAGGTGGTTAAAAAGCTCCTCAGTGGCAGGGCCCCAGGGGTGGATGAGGTCTGCCCAGAGTTCCTTAGGGCTCTAGATGCTGTAGGGCTGTCTTGGCTGACACGCCTCTGCAGCATCGTGTGGACAATGGGGACAGTTCCCCTGGACTGGCAGACTGGGGTGGTGGTCCCCCTCTTCAAAGGGGGACCGGAGGGTGTGCTCCAACTACAGGGGGATCATACTCCTCAGCCTCCCTGAATAAGGTCTATTCAGGGGTGCTGGAGAGGAGGGTCTGTCGGATAGTCGAACCTCGGATTGAGAAGGAGCAGTGTGGATTTCGTCCTGTCGTGGAACAGTGGACCAGCTCTACACTCTCTTCAGGGTCTTGGAGGGGGCAAGGGGGTTCACTGAACCAGTCTACATGTGCTTTGTTGACTTGGAGAAGGCGTTTGACCGTGTCCCCCGGGGACTCCTGTGGTGGGTACTCCGGGAGTATGGAGTGCCAGACCCACTTGTACGAGCTGTCCGGTCCCTGTACGACCGGTGTCAGAGCATGGTCCGCATCGCCAGTAGTAAATCAGAGTCGTTTCAGATGAAGGTTGGACTCCGCCAAGGCTGCCTTTTGTCACCGATTCTGTTCATAACTTTTATGGACAGAATTTCTAGGCACAGCCGAGGTGTTGAGGGGATCCGGTTTGGTGGCCTCAGGATTGGATCTCTGCTCTTTGCGGATGATGTGGTTCTGTCAGCCTCATCGGGCCGTGATCTTCAGCTCTCACTGGAGCGATTCACAGCTGAGTATAAAGTGGCTGGGATGAGAATCAGCACCTCCAATTCCGAGACCATGGCCTCAGCCGGAAAAGGGTGGAGTGCTCTCTTTGGGTGTGCAATGAGGTCCTGCCCCAAGTGGAAAAATTCATGTATCTCGGGGTCTTGTTCACGAGTGAGGGAAGGATGGAGGGAGATCGACAGGCGGATCGGTGCGTCTGCAGTGATGCGGACTCTGCATCGGTCTGTCGTGGTGAAGAAGGAGCTGAGCCAAAAGGCAAAGCTCTCAACAAAGCTCTCTATTTACCGGTCAATCTACTTTCCTACCCTCACCTATGGTCACGAGCTGTGGGTAGTGACCGAAGGAACAAGACCACGAGTACAAGCAGCTGAAATGAGCAGGGTGGCCATGCTCTCCCTTAGCGATAGGGTGAGAAGCTCGGTGATCTGGGAGGGGCTCAGAGTAGACCCGCTGCTCCTCCACATCGAGAGAAGCCAGATAAGGTTGCTCGGGCATCTGGTTAGGATGCCTCCTGAACGCCTCCCTGGTGAGGTGTTCCGGGCACGTCCCACCGGGAGGAGGCCCCGGAGAAGACCCAGGACACGCTGGACAGACTACATCTCTCGGCTGGCCTGGGAACGCCTCGGGATCCCTCCGGATGAGCTGGTGAATGTGGCCGGGGAGAGGGACGTCTGGGTTTCCCTGCTTAGGCAGCTGCCCCCACGACCTGACTCCAGATAAGCGGCAGAAGATGGATGGATGGATTGTTTTGGGAAAGGGTTGCATCTAAAAGTTGCAGGCTAGTAGATCTTGAGGACTGGACTTCCCTACCCCTTTCTGTCTACTGTATCTTTGTCTCCTGTTCCTTTTCCCACTTTTCTTTTTACTTCTCTCCATTACTGTCCTTTTTTCTGTCCCCTCTGGTCCTGCAAGATTACATAAATTCCATAATACTAAATAAATAAGATAAAACAATTTATTTAAACAAATAAAGAATTAAAAAATTAGATTAACCAGAGGATCCTCATACCTATAAAGCCCCTCTTGGCATAGCAAATTTGTTTGGCACAACACAGCAGCCAGACCATCATTCTGCTGCCACCGTGCTGGACAGAACAAGGTAAAAAAAAAAAAAAAAAAAAAAAAAAAAAAAAGTTCTGCATCCAGAAGTGAAAAGATCCAGGTTCTAGACCCAGAACCTAAGAACCTTTTTAGATTTCAACAGACAATCTGTACCCAGAATCTGAAAAACGTTCTAGATCCAGAAAAATGATCTGGATCCTCAACCTGAAGATTTTTGATCCAGCAGCATGGGGACATCCCATGATGCACTGGGTTCCTTTCTGCTCTCTTTACTGTGCATGTAAAAATATCTGAATGTTTTTTTTTTGTCATTTATTTGTGTTTCTCTTCTTCAGAAGAAAAGATTTGGTGGTTTCTTTAACTAGGTAATTATTTTTATGAATTTTCTGTGCAATGACTGAAACTCATGATGTTTTATGATCCTGTCATGATTACTGAGCTGCCGTGATCACTGCCTGCAGGAACCTCCACTCCCTCATTAAGTTAATCTGTTTCACCTGCCCTGATTACTCACTCTCTCCACCTGGTCCCCGCCTTACTTAAACACACTCCAGTCTCTGCTTCCCTTCCTGCTGGACTGTCTCTGGATATTGCCTTGGAGCCCCTGTTTCAATAAACACATTTCTTGTTTTATACTCCATCACTGTGTGTGGCTGAATTTCCGGGTCCCCCCCTTGACAACTTATTACAGATCCAAAAGTTTTGAATTTCATAATTCCAGCATTTTGTTAATTGTTTTGTGCTTTTTTTATTTTTAAGTACATGGGTGTATATTTTTATTTTGTAGTTTATTTAGGTAAAGGACGAGGTTCCATGCTCCAGACAGTTAGTCTTCACACCTGCTCCTCACATGGGGGAAGAGAGGGTAAAAGATGCTGGTGGAGGGGGAGGGACTGGAGGGGATCCTTTTGTATAGTGATGGGGGAAGGAGTGTCAGGATGAATGAGTCAGGAGATCTGATGATATGAACATGGAGCATTGGGACGAACAGACCCCTCCCCACAAAGATCCATTCATTGTGGCTTAGACATGCTGATTATAACAACGCTGCTCCATCTGCACAGATACCCTCTTAGAATCACATTCTCAGTCTTAATTGTGGGTCTGGTCCAGAACGTCTGTTCATCTTTGATTCCAGGACTATATAAAATTCAAGCTTATTCACAGTTTGAACGGAATTCATAATTGTACCAAACTAGAGAAGAAAAAATGACTGAAATGATGACAATAATCATTCAACATCAATACACTGTAAAATTTAACTGGTTGGCTGTACTAAAAAAATCAGCTAAATTGTTGCATCAAAAAATAAAGTTTTCATTAACTTGAATAAGTGAGTTTAATTAACTAGAATGAAGTGAGTACAAGTTAAATGAAAGTGATAAATCTGAGTTTGCAGTGAGTACACAAGGTAGTGAAAGAAACTTGATAAATTTCACATAAATTAGAAAAGAAAATTAAGAAGATGTTGTTTTTGTAAAGAAACATAAAGAGACCTGAGGCCTGTAGTATGAAGCGGGATAACATACCTGGGCTATCTCTCCATTAGCTGGCTTGACTTACTCAGACATTTGCAATCCTGAAAAGCGATACTATAAAGCTGGCTATCAACTGGGTTATTAAGTCCAGGGTTTTCCAATCTTGACCAGTGCAGACTTACATGACAAGAGTGGTGTGTGACTACTGGCAAACATGCAGAAAACCTGCAGAGCAGCCTACTTTGCCATGTTTTGGGCAGAAACTTCCTCAGTGCCCTTCCTTTCCTTTATATTTTCCACTGAGAGCTTTATTTCTTTATCAAAAGGATGCATCTATCCCTAAAAACTCTTTCTCTCCTAAGTGCTAGTCTCATGATCTGCACACCAACATTGTCAAGATCTTCTAAGAATGAGCAGGCCAGTTTCCAAGAAAGCTGATTGGTCAGGAGGCGGTGATCTCTTATCCAGAACATAACCGGCTCCAGAGCAGCTTAGCCGTTCAGCGTAAGTTACCATGGTGATTTACCCAGTAAGAGTCACAGGATGGAAAACCTCGGGTTAACCCCTAAGTTACTGGAAAAAAAAGAAAATCTAGATTCATAGTACAGGCCTCAGGTGAGTAAGCAACAATATAAAAATAATAATAATAATAATAATAATAATAATAATAATAATAGACTGATTCTGAATTATTCTTTTTTATTTTTCTGGTGGCTCAGGGACCCTAGTTACTGATGGTGGAGCTCTGCCAGGGTCAGGAGCTTTCTGAGCTGTGATTGGGGCAGTCTGCTCCCTGCTCCGCTCTGATTGGCTGCAGACACAAACACTCCTGTCTCATTACATACCAACTCAACCCTCCTCTAAAAAAAGGCCAGAGTGAGGGGATGATGAGGGAAAGGGGGGCAGGAGGGTGTGTTTCACTTTGTTAGCCCTGTATGTTGTCTTACAGGCTGGATGAGTCCATCTGTCCTTTTAGACAAGACTGAAAGATGTTTTATAATTAAAGATGGAGTCTATTTATGCTTCATTTTACACAACTTTATTTAACCTAAATTCATTTGCTGCTTTCCCACAACAAACAAAGAGTTATCAGTGGTCATAATCAAAAGGAAATATTACAAAGCACCCTTCAATAAATCATAATCAGTCTATGATTATTTCATCAAATCAATGAAAAACAATTAAAAAAACAAAAATATGACTCATGAAAAATTCATTAAATAAACCCTATAAATGAAATTGTATATATAAGTCAAATGAATACATAAATCAGTCTAACATTAATAAAATGAAATAAAAATGAATCCCAGAGGGGAATCTGTGTTTAAAAGCGTGATAACAACAGGAATAAAAGAATTTTGGGAACAATGTTGCATCAACCAGAAAATCAAGCAGTAAAAACTGTAAAGAAATGTGGTCTGGTTGACTGATGATTCCTCAGCTGCCTGTTCTCCCCAGATTTGATCTAAATAACAACCTTTGAGCAAATGTTAACAGCAGTGTCTGAGCTTCGGTTCAGACTTTCAGCTCCCTGAGTTTTAACAGCTGTTCTCATCTGTTTCTTCATGTAATACTAAAAAACACACTCAGACACCCAGCCAAGCACAAGCTGGGGAGGTTATAAAGGCTACATCAGAGCTAAATACTGAACTAGATCTGTCCAGAAATGTGACTTTAAATAATCATCTTTTACTAACAATAACTGACTACAACAGTTAACATCCTCACGTCTGCTCAAAGCTGCTGTTTGTCCAGTCTGGATACGTCTGTGCAGTTTCAAGTTTAATAATCTTTATTTTCCCCTAGGGACAATTAGTTTTACAGCCAGTAGCAACATGTATAATAAACACAACAGACACAACATATCACAACACAACAAATAATTAAAAAACCTAACTGATGCAGAAATAAATTATTTATTTAGCCTGTATGTCCGGAAGGAAACAATCTAAACTGCTCCTGTAGGGGTCTGGATCTGACAGGATCAGTCTGGCTTTCCTCACTAAACTCACCTTGTATAGATGAGAGAGAATAATAAGATAATCCTTTATTTGTCCCACAGTGGGGAAATTTTGGTGCCAGAGCAGCAAAGGTGATGGTGTAAAACCAGCGCAAAAAAACAGCATAGAGATAAGAGCAAAAACTGTACAGAACAAAAACTATATAAAAAGTCTATATATAAACCAAATCTATATAGAAGTCTATATGAAAGCATATATGTGAGTTTACAGTATGACAGTGATGATATTGCACGCCTGTGTGTGTTATTACTTGCCGTTGTGGCGACTGGCACCGTCTGACAGGAAGGACCATCATAGATGGCTGATGCCACCATAGAGTCAAAGAAGGATCTCAGCAGTGTCCCTGCCCTCCAAAAGACCTGAGTCCCCTTAGCAGATCCAGCCTCACTCACTGGGACCACTCAGTTAAAAAGTCCATTAGCCAACCTATGAGGCTAATACCATCAAATTTTTTTCATTTCTCTGCTAAAACATGGGGTTGAATGCAGATGAGAGATCAATGAAAAGCAATTTAGCAAAAGTTTAGTACCTTCTAGATACCTCAAAATCATATTTAAAGAGTTCCTGTTGCATCTTCCACTCCCCTGTCTGACCTATAGGCAAACTGAAGTGGATCCAAAGGATCTTTAACTTTAGACAAAAGGACCCCTTTAACAATCTTTTAAAAAAACTTCACGGCTGATGAAGTAAGGGCTGCTGGCCTGAAGTTATCCAGGGAGTGAGCTGCCTTATTTTTGTGGACAGGAACAATAATAATGCTGAGGGACCATATAAGTCTGGAGAGACATCTTAAACAAGCCACTATCTGTCAGCTGCAGGCACAGTTCTGCAGTATACTGCCTCCTATGCCATCAGGACCGGGACTTTTCCTCTCTTTGCCCTTACTAAAAACGTGAAAAACAACCACATTATCGATGTGCACTGTTGTCAATGAGGGCACATTTTTAAACCAGCAAGCTCCTCCTCAGCAAAATCATATATGTTAAAACAAGTAAAAAAAAAAAAAGTAAAGATCTTCAGACAACTCAAAATCAGACAAAGAATGAAAGGAAATCATGGAGATAAGATAAGATAAGATAAGATAAGATAAGATAAGATAAGTTGAGATGAGATGAGATGAGATGAGATGAGATGAGATAAGATAAGTTGAGATGAGATGAGATGAGATGAGATGAGATGAGATGAGATGAGATAAGATAAGTTGAGATGAGATGAGATGAGATGAGATGAGATGAGATGAGATGACATGAGATGAGATAAGATAAGATAAGATAAGATAAGATAAGTTAAGTTAAGTTAAGATAAGATAAGATAAGATAAGATACAATAAGATAAGATAAGTTGAGATGAGATAAGTTAAGATAAGATAAGATAAGATAAGATAAGATAAGATAAGATAAGTTGAGATGAGATGAGATGAGATAAGATAAGATAAGTTGAGATGAGATGAGATGACATGAGATAAGATAAGATAAGTTGAGATGAGAAAAGATGAGATAAGATGAGATAAGATGAGATAAGATGAGATAAGTTAAGTTAAGATAAGATAAGATAAGATAAGATAAGATAAGATAAGATAAGATAAGTTGAGATGAGATGAGATGAGATGAGATAAGATAAGATAAGTTGAGATGAGATGAGATGACATGAGATAAGATAAGATAAGTTGAGATGAGAAAAGATGAGATAAGATGAGATAAGATGAGATAAGATGAGATAAGTTAAGTTAAGATAAGATAAGATGAGATAAGATGAGATAAGTTAAGTTAAGATAAGATAAGATAAGATAAGATAAGATAAGATAAGATAAGATAAGATAAGACAAGTTGAGATGAGATAAGATGAGATAAGATGAGATAAGTTAAGTTAAGTTAAGATAAGATAAGATAAGATAAGATAAGATAAGATAAGATAAGATAAGATGAGATAAGATAAGATAAGATAAGATAAGATAAGATAAGTTAAGATAAGTTGAGGCCTAACCAGTTGAGGCCGTGACGCGGGTCACACCCACTATGGTGTTTAACTCTCTTCTATCTCCACCACCTGCTCAGCCTCCCACTGTGCTGACTGCAGAAATGTTTGCTTCCTACTTCACTGAAAAGGTCACTACCATCAGTAACCAATTCACTGACCAACTCAGCCTTACCAAACCAGCTACTGGTGCCTCACTCTGCTCCTTCTGCTCTCTAAATGAGGACCAAGTCTCTAAACTTCTAGTCAGCTCAAAACCCACGACCTGTCCTCTTGATCCTGTTCCCTCTGACATCCTGCAGAGCATTTTACCTACAGTCAAATCTGCAGTAACCCATATTATCACCTCCTCTCTTAAATCTGGTGTCTTTCCCTCTGCCTTCAAGCAAGCTCGGGTTCCCCCGCTGCTGAAGAAACCCACACTCAACCCAGCCCAGGTTGGAAACTACCGGCCGGTCTCACTGCTTCCATTCATGTCTAAACTACTAGAGCGTGTCGTCTTCAGTCAGGTCTCACAGTTCCTCCAAGACAACAACCTGTTAGATCCATATCAGTCTGGCTATAGACAAGGCCGCTCTACTGAAACTGCTCTCCTGTCAGTTACTGATTCCCTACGGTTTGCCAGATCCACCGGTCAATCCTCAGTCCTTATACTGCTGGACCTGTCTGCTGCCTTTGACACGGTCAACCATCATATACTGTTCTCCAAACTCTCGGAGCTTGGTATCTCAGGATCTGTCCTCTCGTGGTTTACGTCCTACCTCACAGGAAGATCCTTCAAAGTATCTTGGTGAGGGGGCGTGTCCAGATCACATGGGCTGACAACAGGGGTGTCTCAGGGCTCGGTGCTTGGCCCTCTTCTCTTTTCACTATACACCTCCTCACTCGGTGCATCATTAGCTCTCATGGTTTTTTCCTACCACTGCTATGCAGATGACACTCAGCTTTTCCTTTCTTTCCCACCTGATGACACAACCGTCTCAATGAGAATATCAGCATATTGCTGATATCTCCGCATGGATGAAGGATCGCCACCTTCAGCTAAATCTGTCCAAGACTGAGCTTATTGTCTTTCCAGCCAATCCTTCCTTACCGCCACAGATAAGCGTGCAGCTTGACTCTATCACACTAGTGCCTACATCTTCTACCAGGAATCTTGGTGTCATGGTAGACAACCAGCTGACCTTTAAGGACCATGTTGCCTCGGTTTCCCGGTCTTGCCGATTTGCTCTCTGCAACATCAGGTGGATCAGACCCTACCTGACCGAACACACGACCCAGCTCCTGGTCCAGGCTCTGGTCATTTCACGCATTGACTATTGCAACTCCTTACTGACTGGCCTGCCTGCATGCTCAGTTAAACCTCTGCAGACAATAACCCAAATGGCTCCGGTCTACCTCCACTCCTTAATCCAGAGCTACACTCCCTCTCCACAGTTACGCTCTGCCAGTGAAAGACGCCTAGTGCTCCCACCACAAGGAGGCGCCACATCAGTAGCTAGACTCTTCTCCTCTGTTGTTCCCCGGTGCTGGAACCATCTACCAAACTCCGTCTGATCCGCAGAGTCCGTATCCACTTTTAAAAGCAAGCTAAAGACTCAGTTGTTTAAGGAGCATTTCCACCTTTAGCTTAACTAAATGAGTTAGAAAGATTTGTCCAGCTCTTTGGCTCAACCAAGTACTGAAGAAGCTGTGTGCACCTATGCCCAAGTTGATATTGTGTGATGAAATCGTGATCTTGTATTTAAATAAAATGACTAAAAAAAAAAAAAATTATATTCACTGCACTAGCACTACATGACAGCACCTGGGTCCAACTGGAGTCAAAAGCGGTCTGACTATCACTTAATTATGACGTCCATCTTGTTTGAATTCGTGCTTGTGTTCTTCTTACTCTCAAATGTAAGTCGCTTTGGATAAAAGCGTCTGCTAAATGACTGTAGAATAGAATAGAATAGATTAACAAAATATATAAAATACAAACATTTAATACAAATCCAATAAAATAAAAACTATATACCACAGTAACTGATGTGCTATGTGCAAGCAGACACAGTGTGGATTGTGGAGGAAGGTTTATGGAAATATTGCATTAGGTAAAATCTGTCAATATGTATGGATATACATACTTGATATACACAAATACACATATCTATCCATACACACATTAACTCTATATTCATACACTTGCACATTGTCGTAAAAAATGACCAAGAGTCTGAAATACGTAAAAGTAAATGAAGTTTATTACAGGAGAAGTATTTAATACAGAATTACTTGCAAGTTGAAAGCAGTCTTTTGACCCACGAAAGTCTGAAGAGGACTCTCCCGATTCATCGGAGAAAATCGGTTTTATTCAGCTGGTCCCCAGCTGAAGGTCAGTCTCAAAACTCAGAGTCAGCGAAAGGAGACTGGATGGCGCCACTCCTTCCAGTTCTCAGAGAAGAATCATGCACCCAAGGACCATAACAGGCTGGTATCATAAACAACTATTGCTATCCAGCAGATGTACGTTTCTAAAACCAGTCTTAACTTTCCCATATCCAAGGTCTGGGAAGAGAGTGGTCACTCTGACCGGTCTCATCATTATTATCATTTTTATCATCCTCCTCATATCATCCTTATATTATCATCATCATCATCATCATCATCTTCATTATCATCATCGTCATCCTCACCATTATCCTCCTCCTCATCTTCCTTATGTTATATTAGCATCATCATCATCATCATTATCATAATTGTCATCCTCATCATTATCCTCCTCCTCATCATCCTTATGTTATATTAGCATCATCATCATTATCTTCATTATCATCATCATCATCCTCACCATTATCCTCCTCCTCATCATCCTTATGTTATATTAGCATCATCATCATCATCATTATCATAATCGTCATCCTCATCATTATCCTCCTCCTCCTCATCATCCTTATGTTATATTAGCATCATCATCATTATCTTCATTATCATCATCGTCATCCTCATCATTATCCTCCTCCTCATCATCCTCATTACTATCATCCTTCTCATCATCATCATCCTCATCATCGTCCTTATCATCCTCCTCCTCCTCATCATTATCATCCTCATCATTATCATCATCATCCTCATCATTATCCTCATTATCCTTCTCATCCTCATCATCCTGCTCCTCATCATCATTATCATTTTCATCATCACCATCATCCTCATCATCTTCATCATAATTATCATCATCATCATTATCCTTATCATCCTCATCATCATTAGCATCATCATCCTCATCATAATCATACAGGGTAAGTTACTGACTTTTAAACCCACCGCTGTTATTAGCTTTGTGTCAATAAATGGTTTGGAATGAAGGAATTACCATTGCATTATTAAATGTCTGCACACACACATCAGTGTGGCGTCAACTTTTGACGTTTTCTGTAAATTTGATCCGAAAGTTGAATATCCCTAACGTTTTGTGAGTTGTGTATATTGAGCCTCTCTCACAACATGCTGCTGTTAGCATCTGCTTGTGATAACACAATTAAGCTGTTCGTTATGGACGACCAGTCTATAAGCCTCATCAATATAGCCGCAATCACTGCTAAACAGCTAGTTTCTCTCAGCTCCAGCCTCTCCCAGGTCTGACTCAGACCTGCATGTGTCAAACCAGCTGTAGGTCTCTCTCCCACCTGCCTCCACCTCAACCTTAAAGGAGCCACGCTGCTCTTTAACGATGCATTGACACATAACACGCAATCATTTTTTACTCAGTGTAATTTTGCGGACCAGATATTATTGTGATGGTCTGATTTTGGCTCGTGGCCCGCCAGTTGCCGACCACTGATAAACTAAGGCCCCCTCCCCCACCTCCGACTCCCATCCTGCTGCTGTTGTCTGCGCCTTCAGACAAAACTGAGGGTTTAATCTGTGCGGTCGTCCGTTCGCTGCTGGTACCCAAACACATTGTTAAAGCCGCTGTTTCTGCAGGCTAATGCTGGACAACTAAGACTGGATTCTTCTGTTTGCTGGAATATTGATCTGTGAAAATCGCCGGACTGATCGCGTTTTTCTTCTGCTGGATGGTTTTATCGGAGCAGGTGAGTCTATCACAGCAACCAGAGAAGCTGTTGACATTTTTACGTTCAGCGCCATTTCTAGGCAGGTGCTGCACCTCCTGGTTCTCTGCAAACCTCCTGGTTCACACCAATAAATGTGAATTAATGTGAGATTTGTGAGCCGATGTGCTGATAATGTCAGGATAATTTCCAGAATGATGGACGGGATCAGGTAAACAGGCCTCCATCTCTGGATACAGCCGCGTTGTTTACTGTTTACAGGATGAGGTGAGTTTTTCTGTATAGAAACATCTTCAGGCCCGAGCTGCATCATGTGATGAACGGTGCTGATGCAGCGCAGCTCGGAGACTGGACCAAAACCAGATCAGGTACCGAAACAAAGAAACTCTGCTCCATCCTCTTCTGATCAGGAGATCATGACCCATCTGATGATCATGGATCAGTTCTGGGGCTCCATGTCTCATCTCTGGGAGGAGAACCTGGTTCTGGTCTGAGGGCAGAAAGGTGCTGACACGAGCAGAGACCATCGTTTGGATGTTATTCAATTAATTCATTTTTATGTCAGAGCTGTTTGAGTCCACAGAAATCAGTTCCTCTGGGTTCCAACAAACTCTGATATTGTTATTCCTACAAAATAATAATAACAATAATAATAATAATAAGAAGAAGGAGAATAAAACATCCTTTAGTTGTGAAATTTGAACTGGATGTCTGATAATTAGAATTAGTTCAGATTTTCCTGTCTGTTTTGTGTATTTTAAATCCAACCATTTTCGACACCCATTTATTCTAATTCAGAGTCCCAGGAGGAAACTAGACTCTTATCACGGAAGGTACCAGGTGAGAGGCAGGGTGCACCTTGGAGAGGTCACCTGTCCATCGCATGACAAACACGGAGAGGCAAACAATCACTTGCCCCTTGAGAGAATTTAGAGTGACAAATTAACACCATGTCTTTGACTGTGGGAGGAATCCCACAATCCTTTAAAACCTCAGAAATAAACAGTTCTAGAGATCCACACCTGTAGTACAAAGGTCTTGGCATGTAGTACAGTGTTTCACAGGGACAGTTATTACTGTGACACACTGTGACCAAGTTATTTTCTTTTTAATCAAGTTATTCTAGTTTCCTGAGAAACCGTTTTAGCACTAATTCAAGTTTTAATATCGTTTTCTTTCCTAAGACTATATAAATATAAAACGTGTTCTGTGTGATGACAGACCAATGAATGCTGCAGACTGGCGAGCGGCTGATTTTTATGCAGATTTTTGAGCTAACTTTACATGTTATCCAGAGCGATAACAAGATTTTCTGATGAATCGGCAAAGGCAACTAAAAAGCACCACGAAACGTCCTAATTTTGTATGAAATGCTAGTTTTAATCCTCCTCCTTTACCGGTGATGTTCTGTCATCCTGGCATGGCCGGCTTACCGATGTGTGTCCCGGTGTTCTAGGTCTTTATTTTCTGACATGGATGTTTTATATTTTTTCCTCCAGTAAATATCCAGCTGGATATAATCTGAATAAGCTGTGGCTACTTTGATGTGTTAGTTGGCAGCATGCTGCATCAGAGTGATTCTGATGAGCTTGTACTCTTAAACTTTCTTAATTTTTGATGAGGGTTTTTTATGCTTGCTTGGAAGTAGTGATGCTTGAGTGATATATTTAATCTTTTGTCCTTAATTCTTATCCATTATGTTTAGTAACCATGGCAACAGAAGAGTTGATTACTTGCTGGAGCAACTGATTGTGGCACAAAGACAGTTGAATCCAAGGAAATGATTTAAGCATCAAGGCAAGTTTAACAGATTTATTGAGGATGGTTTGTCCGGAGCAGAAGACTGGTTGAGGCTCAGGGATCCAGTTGATGAGGTGAGCGGGCAGACAGGTTCCAAGAGAGTCAGCCATGGATCCCAGGCAGGGAACCTTAAACGAGCAGGAAAATTGGCTTAGTTACATGAAACACTTAACAAAAAGTGAATCTGCTAGCAGCTAGTGTAGCACATAGATGTAGCAACGATCCAGCATCGAGTGAGGGTCGACCTGCGGTTGATAAGCAGGCAAGGTGCAACGAGCCTGATTCCTCTCAGCTGTGCCGACTAACAACAGGACACGCCTCCTGTACACACCAGGGGAAGACAGCATAACACGAGGGGGGAAAACACACCAGATCTTGGGGATCCATGACGGACTGAGATTTCTAAAACATGACACATGACAACACACAACAAGACCCCAAATCTCAGAACTGTTGGAGTATCACTGTTGATATTGTGCAGGAAGTTTAAATAATTTCTTTCTGTTGTCATCATGGGGAATATAAGATTACTGGCAAATACAACAAACCAGCTTGGAGTGCTGACAAGGACACAGCAGGAATACTGGAAATGAATTTAATGCAGGAGCATAAACCAGACTCAAACAACCCCGTACCCAGGGCTCAGACAATGTGGGCAGACAGAGCAAGTAAGAGATGTTCTAGTGGTTGTTAACAATAGATGGTGTAACTCCGGACATCTAAAGGAGAGTATCTGGAACACTGAACTAGGGCTGGGCGATATGGCCTAAAAATAAAATCTCCGATTTTTTATAACCAAATCCGATTTCCGATTTTAATCGATTTTTTTTCTTTTCTTTTACAAAAAATAAAAAATAAATAAACATTTATTTGTTTATATAGATGAATGCCAGCAAAAATAAAGCATATAAAATCATAGCCATAAAATAAACCACTTCATATCTTACATAGAAATATTCGACACAATGCATCCGTGATCTCTTTCCATCTGGATCCTTATCGTACAGGATCCACTGCAGAAATAATTCCCCTCTTAACCAGGGTTTGTGGGTTAAGTTGACTTCTGCATCTCGTAGAGAGCAGCATTTCTCACTGCAGTTATATGTACAGCTAAATCCCAGGCATGAGTGAAGGACCACTTCACTGAAAGTCTGTCAAACCCCGTTCTGGTGTGGAGGGAGGGCGAAGTCTGCTGCTAACCAAATATGGAAAAAAAACCCAGATTTTCATAAAAACTAATCTCCAGAAATGGAAAATTCAATTTATCGATCTTATCAATTAATCGCCCAGCCCTACATTGAACTGTTAGCTGTAACTTCTGTCCATATGATCTACTGAGAAAAAAAAAAAACGAGAGTATATATGGGAGCGTCAGGAGAGAGTATACATACATATATTTTTATAAAAAACAGTACTTATAGAAGGTCAGTGAGTAATAACTCTTCACACTGAGTTTTTATATAATATAATCTATATAATAATATAACAATGTAATTGATCTTTAAAAAAGAATTAAGTACCGTCCAGTTACACTATAGTTTCCTCATCATAGCGTGGCGATGCTAAACATAAGAAATGTCGGTGTGACATCAAAAAAGTTAGAAACCCTGAGTTTTAAGGTCAGAAAGTTAAATAGTGCTACTTCAGATGTAGATACACTCACTAAACAAACACGACTGAATCCTTTAACCCCCAAAGAGTGGGATCATCTCGGCACTCGTGGTTTTAAACTATGCACAGACTGGATGATAACTTTACTCTGTCTTCAGAAAGTCTCTGCCTCGGTTTCATCTGGGTCAGGCTGATCACCAGTTTTAGTTTGTTTCTAGTGTTTGTGCCAATATGGTGGCCCTCTGGAAGGGAGGGGGGGCAAAGAGGACGAGGCAGGCAGCAGCCAACTTCCTCTGGCCTCCACATCTGCACACAACAGCCTTTAATCCCACGCCGGCAGATTAATTCTAAAGCTGCTTTTAGTGCTCTGACATGGCCGCCCTGCAGCCGCAGAGACGCAGACGTTTTGTTGTTGGTCAGGTTTAAAGGCAGTTCCTGCTTTCTGCTCATGTAGGACGTCAGTGTTGTCATCCTCACCTGTTCATGAAGGTTCACCCATCTGTAGGTGCACATCAGACACTTTTATAAAAGGAATGTTCTATTTATTTATATTAGACTGATTCATAGGAGCAGTTCGAACCTGCAGATATTACTTCTGGAGGACAACAGATGTTTGTCCAGTTGCACGAGGTAAGAAGGACAAGAAAAGCTATACAGCTAGCTTTAGCTGTTTTAGCAGAGCTGTAGCATGTCAGCTCAGAAAAACGCTGGAATCCAGTCCTCACTCATTTCCCTCTAAGAAAAAAATTAACTTTTATTTCTTAATAAAAAAGCTTTTGCAGCTCGACAATAAATTCAAAGTGTTTCTGCTGAAGTCCTGAGTCAGGTCTCCCACTTTAGACCTGGATGTAGATTTGGATGCTTGTTGTCATAAACCAGTCAAAATGTGCTTTTCACTAAATTGAATAACTTTTCTTCCTCATTTATTTAGCCATACGTACCCCCAGAAGATTACAAACATTACGCGATATTTAGTGTAGGTGCAGAACCAGGACCAGGATCTGTTAGGTTTTTAAATGATGTCATATTATAAGAAACACCTTTTAGCCACAAATTCTAAAAATAATCATTTGTAAACAGAAAACGGTCAAACAAGCATAAATGATGCAGGAACTTTAAAATCAAGCTCCTAAACCTGAGAAACAGAAAAGTTTATTATTCTGCTTCTGATGCAAAAATACACATCAACCAAATAAAAAGAAAGCTTCAACTTTAGTTTTAAAGAAGTGTGTTGGCTCTATAACAAGAATCTAATCTAAACCAGATCAGTTGTAAACATCCATACAAAAGCATCCAGTCTGAGAGGGATTTCCACCCGTCTCCATGGATTTTAGTTTTAGTTTATGTTTGTATAAACTGTTAATCGTCAGACTAGTTTGTAGTGTGTGATTTTTTGAACAGCATCTTTTCCCTGTATGAATGAAAACATCGCAGCTCAGAGCATGTTCACGACCAGGCAGAGATTCCCAGTCAGAGATTCCCAGTCAGAGATTCCCAGTCAGAGATTCCCAGGCAGAGATTCCCAGTCAGAGATTCCCAGTCAGAGATTCCCAGGCAGAGATTCCCAGTCAGAGATTCCCAGTCAGAGATTCCCAGGCAGAGATTCCCAGTCAGAGATTCCCAGGCAGAGATTCCCAGGAAGGGATACTGGTAGACCATCACCTTAATGGAAAAGGAAACAGTTTTCTGTGCTCAACTGCTTTGATATTCAGCTTTGATTTTGATTCAGAAAATCTTCAAACAAAAGACTGAGAGTCTGGGTCGTGTTGTAGGCCTCCCTTAGTTTAGTCGAGTTTGAAGGGATCAGATTTGTAAATCAAATCATAATTTAACTCAAGTCCACACTTCAGATGTTGCACAGCGATATAGTAGATGTCTGTCTAATGCAGGACCAGAGGGAAGTGACACAAATCAGATATGAAAAGTGGAATTGATGATCAGACGTCTGTGTCCATGCAGACTAAACGGTACTGGCTACAAGTAAATCTGCATTCAAAGAATTAAAATGCCTCATAGCAGCTTTATTATCATCCCAGCCTGGACCTCTAGAAGAGACTGAAGACCCAAACCAGCCACAGTGGAAGTGAAAAAAGAGTGCACTTTAAATAGGTCATTAAAGATTGAAATAAAAATCACCAAATACAAAACAAAACAAAACAAAATACAAAATACCCACTGTGAGGCGCACTGTAATGTGCAGAGTACTTCGAGTACTCAGAGTACCTAGCAGCCAAACAGTAAAAACCAAATTAGTTCCAGTGATGTTCATTAGATCGGTCCAGATGTGTTGCACATGTCGACACCATCAGCAGTCGTCAGTCTGGTGGTCCGGATCCGTGGGCTCTGCAGGAGGACAGGTGGTGGTGCGTGTCAGTCCTCGTTATAAAAACAAGCCAACAAAGTATGGTTGTTCTGAATGTTTATCAGTAAATCAGGATTCACAAAGACGTGATGATTTATTGCTTGGCGGTGGGCGGGGCTTAAGCTTGGAACTGTAGCTACAGTCAGTGATTGGTTGGTGTTTCTGCCGCTGCTTAATAGTTAATCGTACAGATGAAACTTTAGAGGTGTCACACAGTTCTGAACAGCTATTTAAATTGTTGGAGTCTCAGTGCTGTGTTGCTGCATTTTCCCATTTCCCACAATCTGAATTTTAAAATAACTTCTCCAAGCGTTGAGTCTTGAGTATGAACCTGTGATTTGTACTGCAGAATAGCGTACATTGCTGACAGCTGGCCTTAAAATATGCTGTTTTTTTAAAGTAGACCTTTCTATGGCTGACATGGCTCCCCCAAGGAGCGGTGATGATAAGAAGCTCCTTAACTGCAGGTTTTAAAGAAGTGGTTTCTAGGGATGGCATGTCTTCTAACCAGTTGGTCAGAGGTCATTAAGTTCCCACCTGCATACAGGTTAGTAACTTCAATTAAGCCTTTGGCATCCCATTACTTAAATCCACCATCAGCTCTACCAGGGACAAAGTAAGCAAACCAGGGTGCTTTCCCTGTGGAAGGGTGTGCTTCATGCCAAACAGAAACAGTATTTTTGATAAATGGATTTTTTGTCTTTTTCTTAAGATTTTTTTAACATGAGCAGAGCACATACACCTGGATAGGTAGACCTGATGCTTTCAATAGCTAGCCATGCTGGACAGTTAGAGGTGGAAAGTAAAACATAGCTGTGCTGCCCCGTAATACCATTTTAGATTAGGTACTTGAAGCCCTCCTCTATCAGAAGGAAGGTAGGGAGAGCTGCAATCTGTTGTTCCATATGAAATCTGAAAATAGTTTAGTGAGTCTGTAGAAGAAAGTTTGTGAAAGTGGGAGCAGAACAGCTTGAAAAAATGGACAAACTTGACATTTTAAGAATATTAATGCAACCCAACATGGAGATGGGCATTACCATCCATTAGGGCTGGGCGATTTATCGATAAAATCGATAAATCGAATTTTCCATTTCTGGAGATTAATTTTTTTGAAAATCAGGATTTTTTTCCATAGTTAGTTAGCAGCAGACTTAGCCCTCCCTCCACACCAGAACGGTGTTTGTCTGACAGATTTTCAGTAAAGTGACCCTTCACTCATGCCTGGGATTTAGCTGTGCGTATAACTGCAGTGAGAAATGCTGCTCTCTATGAGATGCAGAAATCAACTTAACCCACAAACACTAGTTAAGAGACAACCTTCATCAGGGGAATTATTTCTGCATGGATCCTGTATGATAAGGATCCAGATGGAAAGAGATCACGGATGCATTGTGTCGCATATTTCAATGTAAGATATGAAGTCGTTTATATGGTGGAAGAGCTATGACATTATATGCTTTATTTTTGCTAGCATTCATCTATATAAACAAATGAATGTTTTAATAAGTTTATTTATGTTTTGTAAAAGAAAAGGAAAAAAAATTGATTAAAATCGGAAATCGGATTTGGTTATAAAAAATCGGAGATTTTATTTTTAGGCCATATCGCCCAGCCCTGCCATCCATCTATTCAAAGATTCAGATACAGATTGTACTATGTGGTCATATTTAAGGGAGACAATATTTTCAATTTCTTGGACACTTTTGACTCCTAAATATAGAAAACTTTTCCGAGTAACTGAGAAAGGGGTGTGAATCACTGGGTTTTGCATCTTATTTTTATTTAAAAAAGCATGGTGAATTTGGAATGACTAACCTTATATGCAGAGAATTCCCCAAAAGATCTAATTAAACTATTAAGAGTTGGGACAGACGGGATAGAAAAATAATGATGTCATCAGCAAAGAGCGAGATGAAATGCTCCGATCCTCCTGCTTTTACACCTGAGATTTTTGAATGTTGCCGAACGACCAGAGCCAGAGGTTCAATAGCAAACAACAATATGACAGGAGACAGGGGACGGCCCTGTGGAGTGCGCCTGTGTAAACTAAATGGTTGGGATATCTGGTTGCTTGTTAATATCTCAGCTATTGGATCTCTATACAGAGCTTCAGCCATTCCAATTCTTACCAAAACCTCCATCAAGTAGATCCATTCAATCCTGTCCAAGGCGTCCAACGATCCCTCTCACTTCTCGTATCATTACGTTTACCCTCTCACTTCTCGTATCATTACCTTTACCCTCTCACTTCTCGTATCATTACCTTTACCCTCTCACTTCTCGTATCATTACCTTTACCCTCTCACTTCTCGTATCATTACCTTTACCCTCTCACTTCTCGTATCATTACCTTTACCCTCTCACTTCTCGTATCATATATTCAATACTCTTATGAAATGGTTGATGCCCTTGAACGAAACCATTCTGATAGTCAGTAATTGGGGATGGGACACATGTCTCTAGCTTCCTGGCTAAGGTCTTGTAGAGCATTTTTGTGTCACAGCATATTAAAGATGGGGAGGTTGTTTTCCGGATTTTGGAACCAAGTGTAGACCGCAAGGAATGTGGGCAAGGCTTCAGACTCTTATTCTTCTTGAAACATTCCTAGTAGGGGTGAGTGTAGTTCTTTAATCCAGAGCTTCACTCCCTCTCCACAGTTATGCTCTGCCAGTGAAAGACGCCTCCCACCACAACACGGCGTAAAATCAGTAGCTAGACTCTTCTCCTCTGAGGTTCCCTGGTGGTGGAACGATCTACCGACTTCTGTACGATACGCAGAAACCTTATCCACTTTTAAGAGCAAGCTAAAGACACACCTGCATTTCCGCACTTCTTCTACTCATCAGAATGAGTTAGAAGGATTTTATAGTTATTATATATTTTATAGATCTTACAGTACACGCAAATAATGAAACTGGAACCAGATGAAGGGGTTATGTAAGACGTGAGCTTTCTGTGGCATGTGTTTGTTGAAAAGCTGCTGTGAAAGTTTGGACATGTGGAAAACAAATCCTCTTTCCCAAAGGCTGCTAGTGTCTCATTTGGTCTGAATGACAGTGTTCATGCTGCCAAGCGCAACATGACGGATGGATTCCTGTAAACAAAGATTTAACACCCTGACCCAAATTACGCCGGTCTGACTTCACTGATTTCAAGGTAAATTTAAAGGTAAACAGTAGGCCTGTCGCAATAACAAATTTTGCTGTGCGATAAATTTTCTCAGAAATGATTCTGCTAAGCCGTCATGTGTTGTCATTTTGAAACCACTTTCAACTAATATAATGACAATGCCATAGTAATGCAAGTGCACCTTTTCAAAGATCAATAAACTTTAATTTCTAAAGAACATTTTACTTTGGACCTGGAAAAAATTGTAAATAAAACAAAAACAATAACTGGAACGGACTCTCAGTCTCATTAACAATGAATGAAAAGCAAACACAAATAAAAACAATAAGTATGATAGAAAATAAAGTCTGTTCTGTAAACAAAACTGCTTTTCAAAAAATAAATAAAAAAATATTAAACATAGGCTCAGGCAGGGAAACCCAGTAAAACTGCCTGTTAGCACCATTGTATTAAAAAAAACTAATAAAAATATATACTGCACATCGCTGCTGTTTGTGAAGCTGAAAAATCTTCATCATCTCTGCGTGTTGGACTGGTCTATGAGCAGTGAGGGTATGGCAAGCCAAAAGGGCCATAATCCGCCACTCTATTGGCGTGTTTGTAATAAAACAGCATAAAATATGCTGTTTTGTGATGAAAAACGGCATTAAAAGCAATGTTTTATGTGGCTAAAACGGTGTAAAATACGCCGTTTTTTAAAGCTTCGGTAAACACCAAAACATATAACGTTCTTGGTGGTCATTAAATGCCGCTTTTGCGTTTTGTGCAACTAAAACACACGTAAAAAGCGCCCATTTTGTCGCACTTTAACGCGTATTATAACAGCTTTTTGTGCTGTGTTGTTCATGGGACGACACTATAGAAATAAAACTTTGACATACAGAATATCAAAGTTTAGTTTTTATACTTTGGTGTTCTGTATGTCAAAGTTTAATATCTATAGTGTCGTCCCATGAAAAGATATAAAATATTTACAAAAATGCGAGGGGTGTTCTCACCTCTGTGAGATACTGTATCTACCCATACACATACATATACTGTATATTCATATGTGTGAAATGTAAATAGTTTATATGTTACACGAATATGCAAAGTATAAATGACTAAATGAACTATAGCACATAGTGCCTAAAGAACAGCATAAGATGTAGCACATGACACATGCGTTGAGTTGGAGGTAGTTTTTGAGTTCAGTCTTCACCATTCTCATGTCTCTGGAGTAAAAACTGGATAGAAATTCTGTGGTGCCTCTTTTTAGCGGATCTGTGTCACTTAGCAACTGGATTTAGTAAGATTTATCTGGTATTAGGTCCTTCGTGATGTGGCTGCTCAGGATTTTAAGCTTACTACCATCTCCAGATTCTCACTGTTGATATACAGTGTTGTGTTATTCTTTTTATTAAAGGCAACAATGACTTCTTTGTTTCTGTTTTGTTTTATTTCTTTTTACAGTGTGTGTCAGGTTATTTTCTTTGCATGACGCTGTCAGCCCTGTAGTGAGACTCATCGTTCTTACAGATCAGCCCCACTGTTGTCACGTCGTTTGCGGATATGATGGTAGAACTGGTGTAACGTGATGGAGTGCAGTCATGTCTGTACCGCCAGAAAAGGAAGTAGCTCAGCACACAACCCTGTGGGGCTCCAGTGGTCAGGATCAGAGTGGATCAATGACAACCATCCTGACAGACTGACTGTGGCCTATTTGGTGAAAAAGACCTTTATCCACAGGCAGATGCTGTGTTGTAACTAGTGTGGACATCTTGCAGTGCAGTGTGCTGATATGCTACCACCAGCTGACCTGTTTGCAGACTGATGAGGATCCAGGATGGTTGGAAAGCTGCCTTGATCAGACTTTACTCTTCCTCATGTTCTTTGCACATTGTACTGTCGTGTGACCTGTTTTAAAAGTTGTTTTCCCTACTGTGGGATCAATAAAGTTTTTTTTTGTCTTTTTTTTTGCATCAGCCTCATGAAACATTTTGTGATGTTTAAAGCAGTAAATATCCTCATCTAACTCTGGAACACAGTCTCTAGGAACCATCCTGGGACTCATCGAGGCTGCCTTCTGCATGCAGATGTTCTGGAGGGTACATCTGTCATGAGCAGGGTGCAGGATGGGTGGCTGGAACTGGTGTGATGCTCGTCGCTGCTGCTCCTGCCTTATAGTGGCTGAAAAACTCATTGAGTCTGGAGACTTGTCACAGAGTCCGTGTCCAGCTTTCAACATGGTGTCCAGTACCACAGAGTCCGTGTCCAGCTTTCAACATGGTGTCCAGTACCACAGAGTCCATGTCCAGCTTTCAACATGGTGTCCAGTACCACAGAGTCCGTGTCCAGCTTTCAACATGGTGTCCAGTACCACAGAGTCCGTGTCCAGCTTTCAACATGGTGTCCAGTACCACAGAGTCCGTGTCCAGCTTTCAACATGGTGTCCAGTACCACAGAGTCCATGTCCAGCTTTCAACATGGTGTCCAGTACCACAGAGTCCATGTCCAGCTTTCAACATGGTGTCCAGTACCACAGAGTCCGTGTCCAGCTTTCAACATGGTGTCCAGTACCACAGAGTCCGTGTCCAGCTTTCAACATGGTGTCCAGTACCACAGAGTCCATGTCCAGCTTTCAACATGGTGTCCAGTACCACAGAGTCCATGTCCAGCTTTCAACATGGTGTCCAGTACCACAGAGTCCGTGTCCAGCTTTCAACATGGTGTCCAGTACCACAGAGTCCGTGTCCAGCTTTCAACATGGTGTCCAGTACCACAGAGTCCGTGTCCAGCTTTCAACATGGTTTCCAGTACAGACTCACACACAAAGCCAAGCTATGCCAAAGCTGATTTATTAAAAATCCCACGGCCACCTCAAGTTAAACCGATATGTTGGTCAACAGAGGGCTGAGGTCTCAACTGTAGTTAATTAATTGATAACTCATTGTGTGAGTGTGGTGGTGGTGTGTGTGTGTGTGTGTGTGTGTGTGTGTGTGTTTGGGGGGGGGGGGTGCTTTAATTAGTTACTTTTTATTTTTGTATTACTAAATATTTTGTGCGTACTTGGCTTCTGTCGGCCAGGAGAAAACATAAGCAGTGAAATTAATTCACAGCCCATCTGGAATTCAATAAACTGGAAAAAAAGATAAATATAATGATGAACAAAGTTTAATGAACTGTTTACAATATAAACACAGTTACAAACATTAATAGTTTAAAAAAAGAAGTCTAAACACATGTTAACTATTTCAATTTCACAAAAATAGTTGCTGTTAATGACCCACTGTCACCAAGAAAGTTCTAAGATCACATTTCCAACACCATGACTGTCCCTGATGGACCTGTTGACTCAACACATCCTCCACAGTGTGATGAAAGTCAGTCTGGTACCAGTCCTGGATTGTTAACACCATGGACACCACCACCAGCAGGTGGTGTGTGTATGAATACACATAGATGCTTGTACATGGAACACCAGTTACTGTGATAAATAGTTTTCATTCTATTGTTTTTGTATTTAATATTTGTATTTTTTATTTTGTTAATCTGCTTTTTTCCCTCTATTTTTCTGTAGTTGAGTTAAAGTAACACACAAATTTACCTGTTGTGGGATTAATCATGTTTTATCTTTTATTATGCTGTTCTTCTTTAAATACAATATACTATAGTAAATATATTAGTATATACGCTTTATTATCAATATTATTAAATATAGACGCTATTAAGTTAGTCTGTCCCATTGTAAAGCAAAGGTTGGTGCTCAGTGTGGTTTCAGACAATAATGTATGTCGACATCTGTGAACAAAGAATTCTTTCTTTCTTTCTTTCTTTCTTTCTTTCTAAAATATGTAACAAATTTGATCTAATAATGAATATGGTTGGAGATGTAAACACACCAGCAGACCACAGGGTTACTGGAACAATGCAGACAATCCTTGATCAGAGACCAGTGATGAACTGGAGGATCTACTCTTATTTTTTACTGATTGGATGATCACGGTTCAATTTTACTGGCTGTACAAAAAAAAGATGCTGGGACTTTTTTATGTGCATTTTAGTTGCACGAAATGCTGTTTTTAGCGCACGTTAAAGTACAACAAAATGGCACTTTTTATGCAAAAGCTGCATTTAATGACCACCAAGAACATAGTATTTTTTTAACGCTGTTTTAGCCACATAGAATGGCTCTTTTAATGCCATTTTTAATAACAAATGGCATATTTTATGCAGTTTTATTACAAACCACCAATAAAGTGGCGAATTATGGCCCTTTTGGCTTGCAATATGGGTGAACCGTGCTGCTGCAACGCTCCTTTCTGTATTAATTAAATTTTTTTTTTAGATTTCTTCTCTCTGTAACCTGATTTGTTGACTTATTTATTTTTTTATTTATTCATTCATTCATTGTGGTGCTCCTGTGATGGCTCATAAACAAGCTGTTGAGCCTGTATAATAGATCCTATTACAGACTGGGAGGTGGCAGCATAAACACATTTGACCTGATGAAACCTTTGGGAATAAATGTATGTTTTTGCTATCAGCTGCTCTTGTGGACCTTATGCTGCTTAAAGTAGAAGTGAAGGCAATGTCAGCTGCTGCTGTGTTTACATGCTCTCACACACCTGGAGCTGGGAACCCACACACTGGTTTTCTCTACTGTCAGCAGTCGTGCAGCAATGCTGGTGTCCACTCAGCAAGAATGAAGCCAGCAGCCTCTCAAACTTAAGTCTGTTTTGCTATTCCACTTGTACTATGTCAGCATCCCTGAAAACACACTGAGAGGCTCAACAATGATCTACATATTCAGCTAAATCAGTGGTTCCGAACTTTTTCTGGGGGGCCATTTTCATGGACAACAGTAATGTTAAGGCCCCCCATTTAGTTTTTTGACAGCTTCTTTGTTAACTAGTTAAAACCATGTCACTGGCAGAAGGAATCATCAGTTTCTCTGCTATAGTGTGAGATGTTTTAAACCTGGAAACTCTGCAAACTACTTCAGGTGAGTTGAGCTTTGATTGAGACAGATGCTGATTTAATTAAACAACTCTGCCATATATGACAGGTGAGTAGTTTATTTCTAGTAATCTAGTAAGTAATCAACAGGTTTTTCATTGTGTTCCAGATGAAAAGTCCCCAGGTGATGGTATAACTTGTTTGGCTTTATGCTGTCAGATGCTTATATTTTGCAACATCTTTTCTTTACCCAGTCATAACTCCCCCTCATCAAAACCCCCAATTAATAACTCCCCTCAGTTATAACTCCCCCTCGTCATAACCCCCCCCCCAGTCATAACTCCCCTCAGTTATAACTCCCCCCAGTCATAACTCCCCCTGTTCATAACTCCCCTCAGTCATTACTCCCCCCAGTCATAACTCCCCCTCGTCAAAACCCCCAATTAATAACTCCCCTCAGTCATAACTCCCCCCAGTCATAACTCCCCTTATTCATAACTCCCCCCAGTCATAACTCCCCCTCATCAAAACCCCTAATTAATAACTCCCCCCAGTCATAACTCCCCTTAGTCATAACTCCCCCTATTCATAACTCCCCTCTGTCATTACTCCCCCCAGTCATAACTCCCCCTCATCAAAACCCCCAATTAATAACTCCCCTCAGTTATAACTCCCCCTCGTCATAACCCCACCCAGTCAAAACTCCCCTCAGTCATAACTCCCCTCAGTCATTACTCCCCCCAGTCATAACTCCCCCTCATCAAAACCCCCAATTAATGACTCCCCTCAGTTATAACTCCCCCTCGTCATAACCCCCTCCCCCAGTCAAAGCTCCCCTCAGTTATAACTCCCCCTATTCATAACTCCCCTCAGTCATTACTCCCCCCCAGTCATAATTTCCCCTTGTCATAACCCCCCTCAGTCAAAACTCCCCTCAGTTATAACTCCCCCCAGTCATAACTCCCCTCAGTCATTACTCCCCCTCATCAAAACCCCCAATTAATAACTCCCCTCAGTTATAACTCCCCCTCGTCATAACCCCCCCCCCCCCAGTCAAAGCTCCCCTCAGTTATAACTCCCCCTATTCATAACTCCCCTCAGTCATTACTCCCCCCAGTCATAACTCCCCCTCGTCATAACTCCCCTCAGTTATAACTCCCCTCAGTCATAACTGCCCCTCGTCATAACCCCCCAGTCATAACTCCCTTCAGTCAAAACTCCCCTTAGTCATAACTCCCCAGTCATAACTCCCCCCCCCCCCCTTTTTTTTTTATTTCTTTATTTTTTATCTTTTAAAGTTTGAATGCTAATTTTTACATACAAATGTTTAACTGTTTTGTTTGAGAGTTCACGCAGCTAGAAAAATGTGGTGTCATGGGATTTTTTATTTTGCATGTATTTTTTTCCTTTTTTAATCTCTTATGAGGTGTTTATGTTGCTTATTATTCACTTTTAGCATTTAATAACCTTTGAAGTAAGGTTGAAATTAAAAAAGTACATCAAAGTATCAAATAATTTTTATGGACAGTATCTTTTTTGGCAGAGTTAAATTTGATTATTTCAAAGAATTTCTGGGAACTTCAGTGCAAACTGTCACTAATCACATCAACACAATAAAAACTGATTAAATCCAGGTAAAACTGTGTCAGCAGACATTTCCTCCACAGTGAACCTCTGATCATTTTCTGCTCAAAGTCCAGTCTCCTCCCCCCCCAAAACACACACACACACACACACATCCTCTCCCGGATCATACAGCTCTTTCACTTGGTTGTGGTTGCTATAACAACATTTCTGACTGATTGTATTCTGCCGCCCACACCCCCATGAAGTAATGAAATTCATTAGAAAATGAGCAGAGAGCTCACTAAGCACAAGCGTCAGCCTGCTGATTAGGTGATGGAATCTGGACAGAAAAAAGGTGAGGAAGTTTTAAATTTCAGTCTTCCTGTCAGCACCAGTTGGGACTGAGATGAAAGATGACAGCAGTGAAGTAACTGAGACTGTCTCCAGCATTTATACTGTTTGGTTACTTTGCAACTAGCTTGGAGGGTGTCCATATAATCTAAATGATATCTTTATGGCTGTTTCTGCTTGAGTTTGGAGAATCCATATTTGAAATTGATAGTTTGTTATGAACCTTGTGATGGGCAAAAACACACATGATCTCCACTTTTAAGGTGCTAATTACAGCACAAGAAAAAGCGCTGGATGAGAGTGTCTTTAAGAACCAAACAAGTCAAGCCCTTCAGTGATTTGGTGGAGTTTCAAACAGCAATAATAATGTTTATAGCTAGAAATAATTCACTACCTGAACACATGCAAAAAAAATTTTTTATTCATGAAAGGAGGGATATAATCTGAGGGGGAAATTCAATCTGAAGATTTCAAGAATAAGAACAACTATGTGCCTTACAGTATATGCTGTAAAATGATGTAATAATCTTTATGAAGAACACACATCATCCAGTTTAAGAAAAAAATAAAGAAATTGTATTTAGAAAGTAAGAGAACATGCATAAACCATACAAAACCATATATATATATATATGTATATACAATATATAAATACAAGTAACTTGGAATCCCACAAGCAAATGCAACCTCGAACAGGCCACAAGAAAAGCAGCCACAGCCAAATACCTCCAACGAGGTCATCAGATACCCTGCAGGAATAATAAGCTGGCCAAAGGAAGAGATTCAGACCACAGATGTGAAAACAGGAAACCTCCTAACCATGCATGGAGGGTTCCACCCAAAATCCAGCTCCCTGAGACTGTACACTAAGCACAAGGAAGGAGGCAGAGGACTAGTGAGGGTCAGAACCACTATCCAGGATGAAACATCCAACATCCTTGAATACATCAGGAAGATGGCCTCCATGGACAAAGTGCTCAGTGAAGGTCTCAGGCAGTGGAAAACAGATCATGTGGTGATGGAGGAACCATCATGGGAGGAAAAGCCCCTCCATGGAATGTACCACCGACAGATAACTGAAGTGGCTGATATCGAGAAATCCTACCAATGGCTAGAAAGGGCTGGACTGAAAGACAGCACAGAGGCACTGATCATAGCTGCACAGGAGCAGGCCTTGAGCACCAGGGTAATAGAGGCCCAGATCTACCATACAAGACAAGACCCCAGGTGTAAACTGTGCAAAGAGGCCCCTGAGACAATCCAGCACATAACTGCAGGGTGTAAGATGCTGGCAGGGAAAGCTTACAAGGAGCGTCATAACCAAGTGGCTGGTATAGTGTACAGGAACATCTGTGCGGAGTACAGACTGGAAGCCCCGAGCTCAAGGTGGGAAACACCTCCGAAGGTGGTAGAGAATAACCGAGCTAAGATCCTGTGGGACTTCCAGATCCAGACCGACAAAATGGTAATTGTGGACATTGTGGTGATGGACAAACAGCAGAGGAAAGCTGGTGTGGTTGACATCGCAATACCAAGCGATTGCAACATCAGGAAAAAGGAACATGAGAAACTAGAGAAATGCCAAGGCCGGAAAGAAGAACTTGAGAAGGCCTGGAAAGTGAAGGCAACAGTGGTGCCCGTGGTCATTGGAGCACTCGGGGCAGTAACCCCCAAACTGGAAGAGTGGCTACAGCAGATCCCAGGTCAAACTGTAACGGCTGACTCAGGAACGGCTGGACACAAGCGCAGGTTGCAGGTTTTGAGGAGGTTTAATGAAGTCAGTCAGTGGATCGAATGCACAAGCAAAGGCAAGACTAGACACTGAATGGAGGCAGACAGAAGATATATATAGAGCTGTGTCCAGGTGTAGACTATTAGGCTGATGAGGGAATGCAGGTGATTCTCATAATGGCAGCGTCCGGTGCGTTGTGGGTGGTGTAGTCCTGTCCTAGTACTCCGGGGATGACGAGCGGTCTGGCGGATGAGGTGCAGCCCTGACACAAACCTCAGACATCTCAGTCCAGAAGAGTGCAGTCCTAGGAACAGCAAAGATACTGCGCAGAACCCTCAAGCTCCCAGTCCTCTGGTAGAGGACCCGAGCTTGGATGAATGAGGCCGCCCACGGAGGGCGAGGGGGCAATTTTATATATATATATATATATATATATATATATATATGTATGTATATATGTGCTGATGTGCTTTGTGGACTTGGAGAAGGCATTTGACCGTGTCCCCCAGGGGCTCCTGTGGGGGGTACTCCGGGAGTATGGAGTGCCGGACTCGCTTGTACGAGCTGTTCGGTCCCTGTACGACCGTTGTCAGAGCTTGGTTCACATTGCCGGCAGTAAATCAGAATTGTTTCCAGTGCGGGTTGGACTCCGCCAGGGCTGCCCTCTGTCACCGATTCTGTTCATAACTTTTATGGACAGAATTTCTAGGTGCAGCCGGGTGTTGAGGGGATCCGGGTTGGTGGCCTCAGGATTGGGTCTCTGCTCTTTGCGGATGATGTGGTGTGAAGCGGCTGGGATGAGAATCAGCACCGAGACCATGGTCCTCAGCCGGAAAAGGGTGGAGTGCTCTCTCCGGGTCTGCAATAGGGTCCTGCCCCAAGTGGAAGAGTTCACGTATCTCAGGGTCTTTTTCATGAATGAGGGAAGGATGGAGCAGAAGATGGACAGGTGGATCTGTGCGGAGTCTGCAGTGATGTGGACTCTGCATCGGTCTGTCGTGGTGAAGAAGGAGCTGAACCAAAAGGCAAAGCTCTCAATTTACCGGTCGATCTACGTTCCTACCCTCACCTATGGCCACGAGCTGTGGGTAGTGACCGAAAGAACAAGATCACGAATAAAAGCGGCCGAAATGAGTTTTCTCCGCAGGGTGGCCGGGCTCTCCCTTAGAGATGGGGTGAGAAGCTCGGTGATCCGGGCGGAGCTCAGAGTAGAGTCCTCCTCCACATCGAGAGGAGCCAGATAAGGTGGCTCCGGCATCTGGTCAGGATGCCTCCTGGACGCCTCCCTGGTGAGGAGTGCTGGGCACGTCCCACTGGGAGGAGGCCCCGGGGAAGACCTAAGACGCGCTGGACAGACTACATCTCTTGGCTGGCCTGGGAATGCCTCGGGATCCCTCCGGATGAGATGGTGAATGTGGCCGGGGGAAGTCTGGTTTTCCCTGCTTAGGCAGCTGCCCCTTCAGCCCGATTCCGGATAAGCTGCAGAAAATGGATGGATATATATATGTATATATATATATATATATATATATATACATATATATGTATATATATAGTAATTACTTAATCTTTTCTGACTTGATATTGATTAATTTGAATGATTTTCTTTCTTTTTTTTTTAAAAAAGATACCAAATTACTTTCTATTTAAGCTCTCACTGTCTGTATAAGTTATCAATATGGTTGTTGTTCATGTAACACCTGAATTTATTTACAAATATATCAATATATATAAAATAAAATACAATTAAATATAAATTAAATTAATAACAATCAGCAAACTCAAATAAACAATAAATAAAAATAAAATAAAAAGAGATTAAAAAAAAAAGACCCCAAAGCAATTTGTAACAAATTTGGCACTATGGGGGTTAAGGGGTTAACTCTCTCTGTCCTCTGCCTCAGCAGCTGTTGCCATGACCACAGATGAGGTGGAAAGTCACCAGAAGAAGCCGAAGCAACAGGAGGAACCCAGCCAGGACGCTCGGCCACCGTCTCCTGAGGATGAGCAGCTCCGGCTACGAAACCGTAACTCTGCCGGCCGTGGTCTCTCGCGCCTCTTTTCATCCTTCCTGAAAAGGCGTTCACAGTGTGAGAGTGAAGGTGGAGACAGGGGGAATACGGAAGAAGAAGAGGCTAAAGCTCCAATAGCTGACCCTGAGCCTGAACTAAGAGTAGAGGGAGAGGTTGCTCTGGACCAGCACTCTGTCAGCAGCACTGAGGCTCAGGTCAGTCCCAGAGAAGTCATTGGGGTGGACAATTTTCTCACACTGCTTCTACATTTTATGTCAGTTTCTGTCAAATAAATGTTAACAAAGTTTTTCTGAGAGGATCTACCTAATACTGTACCTGGACGAGTTTTTGTGTAACATTAAGCCTTATAATTATGAGGGACATTTCACTGTGACCATGGATGTTTTAGACAGAGTTTTCACACATCAGTCATTTATCTGATGTGTCTCGTGCATCCATCCATCTATCCATCCATCCATCCATCCATCCATCCATCCATTCATTCATCCATCCATCATCCATCCATCATCCATCCATCCATCCATTCATCCATCATGATCAAGAACATGATCCTCATGAAGCTGCCAGCCTGGCCAGATGTAGGTGGGGAGGTAATAGCATCTTCAGCCCCAGAGTAAAAACCAAACAGCATTTTTTACTAGGTGATGCTGAGGAGGCAGCTCTGGACCCAGTGAGGGTGCCATGTTTGTGTAGCTGGGGTCATGGTGTCTATCAGCCTCAGTCAATTTGATTCCCCTTCACCTGATCTTTTTCATTCCTGGTGGCAGATTCCAAAAGTTTATTTATTCTCCAGCTTTGTTTAGACTCTTACCTTCTTATTCAGTTTCCTCAGTTCTTCTTCTTCTTTTTCTTCTTCGTCTTCTTCTACTTGAGTGTCTTGTAAGGCAAGGCAAATTTATATGTGTAGAATATTTCATGTACAAGACAATTCAAAGTGCTTTATATAAAACATAAAAACATTACCACAAGGTGCAGGGGAAGAAAAAAGAAATACAAGTGCATTAGAAAAACAAAGATTAAAAAGATTAAATTGATTACATAAAACAGCAAGAAAAAGCTCAGATAAAGAAATAAAGTTAAGATTTCAGCGTAAAAGAACCAAATGCAGATCTGGGCTCTAAATAAAAACTAGTCCATACAGCAGAGAACAGGTGGGTCTTTAACCTGGATCTAAATAAACTGAGTGTTTCAGCTGATCTGAGGCTTTCTGGGAGTTTGTTCCAGACATGTGGAGCATAGAAGCTGAACGCAGCTTCTCCATGTCTGGTTCTGACTCTGGGAACTGTTAAGAAACTGGATCCAGATGACCTGAGGGTTCTGGTAGGTTCATACTGGGTCAAGAGGTCACTGATGTGTGTTGGTCCTAAACCATTCAGAGCTTTCTAGACCAGCAGCAGCACTTTAAAGTCTATTCTCTGACAGACCGGCAGCCAGTGTAAAGACCTCAGAGCTGGACTGATGTGGTCCACTTTCTTGGTCTTAGTGAGGACTGGAGCAGCAGAGTTCTGGATCAGCTGCAGGTGTCTGACTGATGTTTTAGGTAGAACCTGTAAAAACACTGTTAAAATAATCAAGCCGACTAAAGATGGAAGCTGGACTAGTTTTTCCAGGCCCTGCTGAGACATCAGATCTTTTACCCTTGATATGTTCTTAAGGTGATAGTAGGCTGACTTTGTGATTCCCTTAATGTGTTTCTCAAAGTTAAGGTCTGAGTCCATCAGTACACCCAGATTTCTGGCCTGGTTGGTGGTTTTTAGGTATATAGACTGAAGCTCTGTGGTGACCTTTAATCGTTTCTCTTTGGCTCCAAAGACCATCACCTCAGTTTTGTTTTTGTTTAACTGGAGAAGGTTCAGTCACATCCAGTCATTAATTTCCTAAATACATTTACCAAGAGCCTGTACAGGGCTTCGATCTCCTGGTGACATTGTAATATATATCTGTGTGTCATCTGCGTAGCTATGGTAACTAATGTTGTTCTTTATGACCTGTGCCAGTGGGAGCATGTAGATGTTAAACAGAAGAGGTCCCAGGATGGAACCTTGGGGAACTCCACATGTAATTCTTGTCTGCTCAGATGTAAAATTACCTAATGACACAAAGTACTTTCTATTCTCTAAATAAGATTTAAACCAGTGTAGCGCCAGAGAGGTCCACCCAGTTCTCCAGTCGGGAGTAATATATTGTGGTCGACTGTATCAAATGCAGCACTGAGGTCCAGTAAGACTAAGACTGACATTTTTCCATCAGCTGTATTCAAACATATGTCATTAATGACTTTGGTCAGAGCATCTCAGTGCTGTGGTGCTGCCTAAAACCTGACTGGAAGACATCGTAGCAGTTGTTTGTGTTAAAAAGTCGTTTAGTTGATGAAAAACGGCTTTTTCAATTATCTTACTTAGAAAAGGAAGATTTGAGATCGGCCTGTAGTTGCTCATTTGTGTCTTGTCTAGATTGTCCCTTTTTGGCAGGGGTTTGATTACAGCTGTTTTTCAAAGCTCTGGGAAGACGGCAGAAATTAAAGAGCAACTGGCAGGTTAAGAGCATGATTAATGGTTTGGATTATGCATATTTTATAGTTAATATCTATTTAGTTTTTGTTGAAGTCCGTGAATAAGAAAATAAAGAAATCGGTTATGGACTATTAAAAACTGCTCAAATGACTGTAAAAATCTGTTTTGCCGGAAGTGACGTCACGTAAGGGACTCTGTTATGTACGTTATTGCTAACACAACAGTTATGGCTAACACAACGGAACGGAATGGGCGTGAGATTATGGAGGAAGAAGAAGATAATTTTATTTTTAGAAGTGAAGGACCGGATCCATACAGTTTTGAACCTGAAGCTACAAACAGAGTCACTGACAACCAGCAAAGGAGATCGTTGACGGGAAACAGGCAGCAGATTCAGTCATGGGCAGCTGAAAACATCTGGAGGATTAATCAAACAGCATGGTAAGTGATACAAATGTTTCGTAAATTTTCTTCCACATTAGCCTTCTGAATTGGGCAAGTAATACCTGGTTATGCTGCAGACCAGTGAAAAAATACAGTGTTTGCAATAGCAAATAGATTTTAAAGCCTTTTACTTACTGCAGCCGATAGGAAGACATCCCTGTCCTGCCCCGCCCTGACAGGTTTGTTTTAAAAATCACGTTTCGCCACAAAAAAAACAACTTCAAGCTGCTACTATGTCACTAGCGATTCGTGACAAAACATTGGTTAAATAAAATAGTTCTGTGGCAGATAATGCCTATAAAAGCTGTGCAATGGCTACCCCGTTCACACAGTTGTAGACAGAAAAGCGCTGTTCTAATCAAATCATCTGATGATACGTAGGCTAGTGCCCAAAGTAGCCTCGCTAAGGCTCCATCATCTAATCCACGTCGGGTAGCCTAATTAACAGCGCAAAACAGTCATTTTAGACTATAAACAACTTTCTGAATTGTGTTGATTGATCAAGGAATACCAGAGTTATAATCTTTTTTCTGAAGTTGGTCAGACTGGATGTGCGTGTAGTGCGCAAAAAAAAGCCCACGCTGTTCTAAACTCATAAATACCTCATAGAATGTACGTGCTGTAATGTCTTAGTTTTACCAGCACTCTCTAAACTTAGAAGCAGACTATTTCAATGCGGTATTTAAATACGCTTAAAAAAAAAAAAAAAAAAAAACTGGAAGAAAATTTGTTGCGCCAGGATGCTGGTTCCATGACGAAGGATGGATCTGCGCACTGGCTGAGCAGATCCATCGCTTGTTTTTTTTTGTTTTGTTTTTTCGCTAAACTTACCTTTTTTTCTAATCCAACACTTGGTCTCAGCTTTTTCAGGATGTGTATAATTTTGCACTTTTTTCCCAATGATAAATAAAGCCTGATTCTGAGGTTTAAAGATATTGTTAAAACAGAAAAACTATTTTTAAAACTGGATTGTAAACCCTTCTGAATAATGGTCATTCCACATATGATGCCATGTGCACTGCAGTCTTAACACTTTATCCCCCAAACAACAGAGCCCACAACTCTCACCCACAATTGGTAATCCCTCTTCCCCCTATATTCAGCAAGGCCAGTGACAACAGAAAAAAGGGCATCTCAGCTTTATGTATTACATGAAATGTTTCAGCATGTTATAAGCAGCTATGACTACGGATGAAATATAAACATTTAATTTTTAAAGCCTGTATGTAAAAGTAAAAAAAATAAAAATCTTTACATGGTTGAACATATATTTACAACACTGTATCTACATTTAACAACAGAAATTCTTTAACAGCATGTTATCTAATTACAGGTGTTTATGTGGACACTGTCAGCCCATGAGCAGTGCGGAGGAGAGCATATGCTGCAGGGAGATTCCTGCAATTTGGAGCCTCGTCGAAGACCTCCATCCACAACCCGAAGGCATTACTTGTGTGGGACAGCATCCTGGGTTCTCTGCATGCTGTTTGAACCCCTGGGTGCTTCAGGTGGCCTACAGCGCTTTCAAGCAGGAACATGGTCCACTTGATCTGACCCAAAATGAACAGTTCAGGTATACTGCCTACAGGCAGATGGTACGCTGGGCACATGGAGTGCTTGGACGACATGTGAGGAAACCTCTTCCAGCATGTGTTGTCTCAGCAATCCGGTTAGCTTTCCCTGATGAACATGGTGTCTACCAAGGTTTCAGATGGCCTGACCTGTAACACATACAAGACATGTCTTCCTATTCTGTAAATTGTAATAATAAATAAAATATTTTGCTTCCATCTCAATGTCATCTTTCTGTTATGATCATCTTCCTGGATTTATTTAATAAGTTCTAATTATTAGAAGCAAAACATCTTATTTAAACTTGTTGCTAGAAGTAAATAAAGCTCAATTAATTTACACAGTCATACACGAATTACAAAGAGAGAATAGAGATAGAAAATACACTCTGAAATACACAGGCACATATTAGATGGTCCAGAATCTTATGGATTATATAATTCTGCGGGAAAATAGATGGCCATTATTTGAAGAAAATGTGCGCGATGCCTTCAATTATTTACCATATGATGGCTCCTTCTTTACTGGACGCACAGTGAATCCACCTTTGCAAACGGGATTAAATATGTTGAAACTGTCCTCAATAATAAGTAGTAAAAAGGGGACAATTCCGTTTTATAAGAAAAGGTTATAAACAGGTTAAAAAACAGAGAGAAAAACTTACTCTGCTCGTCTCCCGTTTCCGATGGGCGGCCCGCGGCTTCCCCGGTGAAGGCAGACGTGATGGGGCACCTGCTGCTGCTAGCATGCTAGCCGTAGCATGAACAGTGGGAACTGCATCAGACCTTAAACGCACTGACCTCATGGTCTTGTACCCCATCTTAAACGCAGTTAGGTCACTAGGCATATAGTCCGTTTCCACAAAGTGTGCGCTGCAAATGACGGAGTTTTTGGGATGAACGGACTTGAAAGTGAAGTCTTGGCGCCTAGCCTGGACAAACCTGACCCAGGAGCGAAAGGTGGGGCTCTTCTTGTTAGGGAAACTGTGGACACGATGTCCAGAGAGACTTGAATTTGTGCAGGATGCACAAACACAAGTATTCACCATGGTGATGTTCCAGAAATCTTTAGTTTTACTATTAGAAGTCTGGAGTAAAAAACACAGCCGATGCCTACGATAAACTGAGCTGATAGCCGCTGGCGTATGGGCTCGTTTACCTTACATGACGTCACGTATCACGTGACAGGAAAAGTTATGTTTTTTAAAGCACTGGATCGCAGACGAGCTGAATTAAGTGCAATTACAAAAAATGAAATTTTAAGAAGCTTTTATTTATGCCACAGTGTCTCTCGGACTTTTTCAAAACGTCATATTGTGGAAAATTCAACCTGAAAGATGCTCTTTAAAGATAAGTTAACAATCTGTAACAGATCTGGCTCCAGAGTCTTTGAAACCTGTTTGAAGAAACCTGTGGGCAGGATGTCCAAGCAGCAAGAGGAGAAGTTCAGCTGATGTACGATGTCGCCCAGATCTTTGCTGTTAATGGTGCTTAAACTGGTTTTCAATGGACACAGTATATTTCCTGAACCTGTTGCTGCTGATGAACCAACTGTTTGTCTGATATTCTGGATTTTGTCTTTGAAGCATTTGGCAAACTCATTGCAGCCTTGGTGGAATAAAGTTCAGGTGCTACTGACACAGGAGGGTTTGTTAACCTGTCAACAATGGTGAATAAGACACGAGCTTTATAATAGTTTTTGCTAATAACATCAGAGAAAAAGGACTTTCTTGCATTCCTTATTTGTAGATTATAAGAGTGAGTACAGGCAAATGGTGAATCAAAGATCACTGTCAGATTTCAGATTTCAAGACTTATACTCTTTGTCATAGATACAACAAAATTTTGTTGGAGCATCAATATTGGACCCGCTGTATAAAATGTAAGTCCTGTCCTGTTCAGAATGGTTCTCTCCACACAGAAACCCACACATCCCTCACCCCAGCTTCTCTCTGGGGATCCCTGGGCATTCCTAGGCTAGGAGGATATATCATCCACCCAGTGTGTCCCAGGTCCCCCTGAGGGCCTTGTCCCAGTTGATCATGCTTGAAAAATCTCCCAAAGGGAGGGACGAGGAAGCATCCTCATAAAATGTCATTATCACCTCATCTGACTCCTTCTGATGCTCCAGATGTTCACATTCTGCATCTGTGCATTCAGCACTTATCATACCAAAATAATAATTTTAAAGTTTCAAAGAATTGCTTTTACAACATCCTCACAGTCACAACAAACAAAAGAAAAGAAGTTAGTCACCAGTGTTTCTCAGAATAGCGTTTATTTATGATATCTGATTGTCCCCGTGTTGCAAGAGAAAGCAGTCCGAGAATTTTTTGAAGTTTTTTGTATACGTATTTAGCTCAGCCAACATCTGTTTATATGACATTATTTTCAGCATGAATTCCAACCATCCAGAGAAGAAGTGGTCTTCCAAAGTCTGAGGATTACTCTGGCAGCTGTGACTCCTCCCACCTCCTACATTACGCTTTGGTCTTTTCACATGTTAGGTTTTACTGCTTCATCCACCAACAAGCACAGTCTTGGTATTACCATACTAACACGTACAAAGGTTACTGGTTCAGTTTGACATTTCCAGCATGAATTATTGGAAAATAAACCCATCCTATGAAGCCTCGATGTAGTAGACTAAAACCTGTGCACCATCTTATAATAAATAAATGTTCTTTTTAAATGTTTCCCATTATTTAAGTATTTGTGACCATTCATCATCATTAATAGTACAGCCAAGATCCCTCTGTCAGACAAGTCTTAGACTTGAAAAAAAAATTTTAAAACTCCCAATTTAAACTATAATTGGAGATGATACAATTCATAAAGCACTCAAAAAAGACAGTTCTATCACAGTATACACTAAGTTTGGCACTTTCCTTTATTCCCGAGGAACTCCAGTAGCTGCAGTACAAAATCTATCACAAGAACTGTTTCTGCAAGAAACTATGACAGAAAATAAGCATTGTCATTAAAGTGATTTTGTTGGGTTCCACAGGTAGAGAAAAAAGAAGCTGAGGAGGACAAGGGTGGAAAAGAGAAGGAGAACAGCGATGAAAAAGGAGAGGAAGTTGTCACTGAAAAGGAGGAGGACAAGGAAAAGGAATCTGGTCCTGAAGGAGAGGAAAAGGGAGAGAAGAAGGAGAAGACATCAGAGGTTGAGGCCAAACCACCTAGAGCCCCACGCCGACCAAAGACCATGCAGATCAAAGTCACCCTACTGGACGACACCCTGTATGAGTGTGAGCTGGATGTAAGAACATTTTTCATCATAACCGTTTAGTTATGATAAAAGCCAGTTTTAACTGTTTGAATTCTGTATTTTCAATATTAGCAGCCAAAGGGTGAGGAGAGCTTTACTGTCACAATATATTAAAGAAAATTTCAGCTTGGTTACTAACCCTCAATTTTAATCGCAAACAAGGTGCCTGGCAGAGTCGGCGGCTGCTGATCTGGGCCCACCGGGGTCTGTGACCACGGGGGGCTCTGGCTGAGGCCTTCCTCTGCTGCCGGGGTAGTCTGAGTGGTGGGGGGCTTGGGTTGGTGCTCCAGGATGGCTGCTGATGGCCCGGTTCTCTGGGCCGCCCTAGTCTGCCTCTGGCCTCCGTGGAGGTGTGGTCACATTTGCATGATCACGCTCATCTCTGCTCAGTGCTGACTCCTTATACTCCGCAAGCTGACACAGTCACTGAGCTGTCCAGTGGATTTATACACAAGCTATTTTTGTTCATCATTCTGCTGCCACCATGCTGGACAGGAGAAGTTAAAAAAATGAATGAAAACGCAGTGAAGTAACCATCTAGTCCACCATGTTCAGCACTTTAATCAAAACCCTGTTATGTTGGTGATGCTAGGTCTTTAATTGCGCTCATTTTCTTTATATTTGGGTGTGTATTAGAAACATGCCAAAGGCCAGGAGCTCTTCATGAAGGTATGTGACCACCTCAATCTGCTGGAAAAAGACTACTACGGCCTGGCCATCTGGGAGACCCCCACAATGAAGGTGACCTTTGTTAGTTCATAAACCTCTAGCAATTCCTTCTTAGTATTCCATTCAGACAGGAGTAAGGTCACTCATAATATGTAGATATTTTTGAAGCTTACATCAACCCATGTCCTTTATTCTCTCTTTTTTTTTTTTTATCAGACTTGGATGGACCTGACCAAAGAGATCCGCAGGCAGGTACAAGGTGAGTGTAACTACAAATACAACCCCATTTTCTTTCTTCTACATTTTTTTGTTAAATATTTACTTGTTCCATCGGATCCATCTTTCTTACTTTTTAAAGGTGCCAACTATAATTTTACTTTCAATGTGAAATTCTATCCACCGGACCCGGCCCAGCTGTCAGAAGACATTACAAGGTACTGTAATGGTATAATTAATTAATGGAAATTAATTAATTTAGCAGGGTCATTTATTTAAAGAATCTCATCAAGTTTAATGATATTTGAATTACTTGACAAAGAAACCCAAATGCATGACAGAGACGACCAAAGTAAACAAAGATGAATGATCATGACAGAAGCTATGGGAGTCAAGACAAAAGGAAAAATTCCAAAACAGCTGTTTTATGTGGATGACATGATGGTAGCATGTTTGGGTAATCAGTGACTAGACTTTCATTAAAGATGTTTGATTACAGAGGTTACAAAAGAAAAAGTTTAACTCCAGTCTCTACTGATCATTTATATGTTTAATCATGATGTTTGCTTTTGCTTCTCTTCAAGTTTTGCTCTGTTAGGTCTTTCGAACCTGCTAACATCTAATAACATCCACTAACTTCTGCTAACACCAACTAACAACTACTAACATCTGGTACCAACATCTGCTAACACCTGCTAACTACTGCTAACACCTGCTAACATTCGCTGCCAACATCTGGAAATCCCTGCTAACTTCTTCTATCACCTACAAACATCTACTAACATCCACTAACTCTTGCTAACACCTGCTATGCTAACATCAGCTGCCAACATCTGCTAATCCCTGCTAACACCGGCTAACTTCTACTAACAGTCACTAACTCCAGCTAATTCCGGCTACCATCCACTAACATTCACTAACTTCTGAAAAAGCCTGTTATAACATCTACTAATGTCCACTGCTAACATCTGCTAACACCTGCTAACATCTGGCTCTTGAATGTAACTGACATTCAATGACAGTCAACAGATTGAAACACTTCTGGTTCAGCTTGGCTTCAATGTGACACAGCATGCTAATGTTCTTACTAAGGATGCTTATGTATGGCACAGCTCATACCCAGATAACAGACTTCAATTGAATCAATGTTGAAACATCATCAGCCACTGATATTGAACTAACACAGATTTCTGACATTGAAATTACAGTGCTCGTTATGATCAATGTTGAATAAATGTTGATTTTTCAACCAGTACTGACATTTTATCAACATTGATTCAACTTTTATCTAAAAAGTCAATTGGCATTGGCCGGGCCTTTGCCCATGGGGCCCGGTCAGGCTCAGCCCAAAAGGGTGACATGGACCCCCCCTTCCGTGGACTCACCACCTGCAGGGGCCATAGGGGTCGGATGCAGTGTGAGCTGGGTGGCTGCCAGAGGCGGGGACCCTGGCGGTCTGATCCTCGGCTGCAGAAGCTAGCTCTAGGGACGTGGAATGTCACCTCTCTGGCAGGGAAGGTGCCTGAGCTGGTGTGTGGGGTTGAGCGGTTCCAGCTAGATATAGTTGGACTCACTTCAACGCACAGCTTCTGCTCTGGAACCACTGTCCTTGAGAGGGGCTGGACCCTCTTCCATTCTGGAGTTGCTCCCGGTGAGAGGGCACGCTCATTGCCCTCCGACTTGGCGCCTGTGCATTGGGGTTTACCCCGGTGGACGAAAGGGTAGCCTCCCTCCGCCTTCAGGTGGGGGGACGGGTCCTGACTGTTGTTTGTGCTTATGTACCAAAGAGCAGTTCAGTGTACCCACCCTTTTTGGAGTCCTTGGAGGGGGTGTTGGAAAGCTCTTCTTCCGGGGTCTCCCTCGTTCTGCTGGGGGACTTCAGTGCCCACGTGAGCAATGACAGCGAGACCCGGAGGGGCGTGATTGGGAGGAATGGCCCCCCTGATCTGAATCCAAGTGGTGTTTTGTTATTGAACTTCTGTGCTTATCAGGGATTTTCCATAACGAACACCTTGTTCAGGCATAAGAGTGTCCACATGTGCGCTTGACATCAGGACACTCTAGGCCGCAGTTCGATGATCGACTTTGTAGTCATGTCATCGGACTTGCAGGTGCATGTCTTGGACACTCAGGTGAGCTGTCAACTGATCACCACCTGGTGGTGGGTTAGCTCGGTGGGGGAGGATGCTGGTCAGGCCTGGCAGACCCAAGCGTGTTGTGAGGGTCTGCTAGGAAAGTCTGGCAGAGTCCCCTGTCAGAAAGAGTTTCAACTCCCATCTCTAGCAGAGCTTCAACCATGTCCCTGGTGAGGCGGGGGACATTGAGTCCGAGTGGGCTGTGTTCCGTGCCTCTATTGTTGAGGCGGCAAGGTCAGTGGTGCCTGTCGTGGCAGGAACCCCTGAACTCGTTGGTGGACACCGGCAGTAAGTGATGCCATCAAGCTGAAGACGAAGTCCTATCGGGCCTTTTGGCCTATGGGACTCCAGAGGCAGCTGATGGGTATCGGCAGGCTAAGCAGAGCGCAGCTTCGGCGGGTCACTATAAGGCAAAAACTCGGGCATGGGAGGAGTTTGGAGAGGCCATGGAGAATGACTTCCGGACGGCTTCGAGGAGATTCTGGTCCACCATCTGGCGGCTCAGGAAGGGAAGGCAGTGCTCCATCAACACTGTGTACAGTGGGGATGGGGGGCTGCTGACCTTGACTCGGGACGTTGTGAGGCGATGGAGGGAATGCTTCGAAGACCTTCTCAATCCCACCAACACTTCTTCCAATGAGGAAGCAGAGTCTGGGAACCCTGGTGTTGGCTTTCCCATCTCTGGGGCTGAGGTTGCTGAGGTGGTTAAAAAGCTCCTTGGTGGCAAGGCCCCAGGGGTGGATGAGGTCCGCCCAGAGTTCCTTAAGGCTCTAGATGCTGTAGGGCTGTCTTGGCTAACACTCCTCTGCAACATTGCGTGGACATCCAGGACAGTTCCCCTGGACTGGCAGACTGGGGTGGTGGTCCCCCTCTTCAAAGGGGGACCGGAGGGTGTGCTCCAACTACAGGGGGATCATACTCCTCAGCCTCCCTGAATAAGGTCTATTCAGGGGTGCTGGAGAGGAGGGTCTGTCGGATAGTCGAACCTCGGATTGAGGAGGAGCAGTGTGGTTTTCGTCACGGTTGTGGAACAGTGGACCAGCTCTACACCCTCTTCAGGGTCTTGGGGGGGCCTGGAAGTTTGCCCAACCAATCTACATGTGCTTTGTGGACTTGGAGAAGGCATTTGACCATGTCCCCAGGGACTCCTGTGAGGGAGTCCTCCGGCGAGTATTGAGTGCCAGACTCGCTTGTACGAGCTGTCCGGTCCCTGTACGACCGGTGTCAGAGCTTGGTCCGCATTGCCGGCAGTAAATCAGTCGTTTCCGGTGAGGGTTGGACTCCGCCAAGGCTGTCCTTTGTCACCGATTCTGTTCATAACTTTTATGGACAGAATTTCTAGGCACAGCCGAGGTGTCGAGGGGATCCGGTTTGGTGGCCTCAGGATTGGGTCTCTGCTTTTTGCGGATGATGTGGTTCTGTTGGCTTCATCGGGCCGTGATCTTCAGCTCTTTTTTTTTTTTTTTAACCTGTCTTGTCCAGCATCGTTGCAAACAGAATGATTGTCTGGCTGCTGTCTGGTGCTGGGCAATTTTACTCTATCAAGCAGGGATTTATACTACATGTATAAAGTCCCTCTTGATGAAAAACTTTATTAAATCAGACTCTTAATGCTGGACTCGACCGGAGGGGACAGAGAGAGAGAGAGAGAAAAGAAAGTAGAGAGAAGAGGGAGGGGAGAGAGAGGGACAGAAAGGGTGTGGGGAGTGCGGGTGGGGACTTGAAACATCATACAGAAGACCATGTAATCCATACTACTTACAACATATATAGCTAAGATCATCCTAGCCAGTAGGTCATTACACAACTAGTTGATAATAGTAACAATAATAATAATAAGAGTAAGAGTAATAATAATAATTAAAGCTGCAAGCAGCGTTGGAGGCCCTCGCACCTCTGGCGCCGCTTCGGCCTATTGCACCGCCCCATCAGCCAACTGCCCCCCTCCAGCAGCACAGCCGCTATTTCCCACAGCAATAAACCCATTCTTCCAGAGTTTATCTCCATGAAGAGGTGATTTTCCTCTTGGGAGGATCAACTTGCACTCCAGCCTTTCCAGTGATCACATCTGAAGCATTCATGACCTTGTTTCTTACAAACTGTGTTGAATTCCCACAAACTGGAGCATGATTTCATCAAGAGGAAAATTCCACGTGGCCACTGGGTGGTGGTAAAGTTGTTTTAATGTAGGACCATGTTCAGGTTGGAACTCTAATGAGAACAGGAAAATATTAGCTCAATTGGTCAACTGACAGCAGGGTTAGTGCCACTTCCTGTATAATGGCGAATGATTTAAACCATTACAGAAAGCCATTTTAATCATGATGCTGTAAGAAGTCAGTCATATTTTCAACCATGAGTTCATGAAGGATGATATTAATGAGTTAGAATTAGTTTTACAGAGGACAAAGGGTTAAAATGGTGGGACTTCCTGTTCCCATGGGGCGGGGCTATGGCGTTGACAACATCAGGACAATGCGAGGCTTTTTTGTATTTCCTGGCATGTTCTATAAATATGCAACTTTTCATCAATGTTAGTCAAAGCAGTAGTTGGAGCTGATAGATTTAATATTTATAGGGGGCGCTATAGAGCCACATAACCAGCATATGTCCAATTGAATCAGTTCCAGGCCTGACCACTGTCCTCCCTGCCAAGTTTGGTGGAGATCAGGAGTACATTGGGTCAGTTACAAGTACTTCCTGTTTCATGGCGGTGGACGCCATTTGCCATGTTTTGCTTGAGGAAGGAACTTGAGGTTTTTTTTCTCTTATATCATGAAAGGGTTTGACCTCATCTCAAGCACTTTTGAGTGTGGGAGGTTAATCCCTGACGAGAGGGACCCTGCTGCAGGAAAAAGGCACTTCCTGTTTCAAGTGGGCGGGGCTTAGGCCAAGACCAGAAGTAATTACATATATCTGTTAAGAAGCAGACTCTGATTAATCAGTGCAAGTGTGATGCTGATTGGATGAAAATTGAGGGATTTATACTCAATAATGATGTCATGGTGTTTTATCCAACCTTGTCATGGCGCCACGGTCTCGCCATGCAGCGTTGAGCAATGTCCAGATGACAACATCAGGACTTGTAGATGTGGTCCGCATGGAAGTGAAGGGAAATATATGCAGTTTGGTACAGAATGAGTGTTGTATTGCAGAAATAATAGATTCCGTGCTTGTTGGCGAAACATCAAAAGTTGATGAGGCGCCGCCGCTGAACGCCACCTCCTATTAGAAAAATTTCAATAACTTTTGACCACACATGCCTCTGGAGTGGTCAGACTGAGTTTGAGGTAAATACGATAAAATCTGTAGGAGGAGTTCGTTCAAATGCAAGGCAAAGAAACATGCAAAAATGACCCCAAAAATGACACTTTTTTCAAAATGGCTGACTTCCTGTTGAAGTTATCATATAGGTCCAAGAGGCTTTTTTGTACATCCTTCCAAGTTCTATCAATATACTGGATTTCAGCCATATCAGTCAATGTAGTGGGCAGATATGATCAATTAAATATTTGTAGGTGGCGCTATAGAGCCATATTGCAATTTTTCCAGCATATGTCAATGTGGCTGAGTTCTCGGCTCGTCCACGCTCCTCCCTGCCAGGTTTGGTGCAGATCAGCAGTACAATGTGTCAGTTACAAGTGCTTCCTGTTTGATGGCGTCGGACCGCTATTCGCCATGGTTACGTTTGGCGAAGGAGCTTGAGATTTTTATTGTGGTATCATGAAAGGGTTTGACCTTTTGTGAAGTACTTTCAAGTGTGTATGTTTTATTCCTGAGGAGATGGACCCCGGCGTCTGAAAAAAAGCACTTCCTGTTGGAAGTGGGCGGGGCTTAGGGCTAGACCGCAATTGGTGATATGAATCTGTTCAGGGATGGACCCTGATTAATTCCTGCAAGTCTGATGGGGATTGGATCAGAATTGAGGGATTTATAGTGATTTATGATGTCATGGCGTCTTATCAAAGTTCGCCATGGCGCCACGGTCTCGCCCTGCAGCATAGAGCAACAGTTTTCACTGGTTATCATCACCAACTTGTTTTCTGCTGTCTGACCCAGTTTGGACCTGGTTGTGTTCAAAACGTCAGATAAGAGGGTCTCCAAGTAAAAACCGGGACTTCCTGTCGCCAGGGGGCGTGGCTAATTCATAACCCAAATATTGACATGTAGATGTGTTCAGGATGGGACTGGCATCATACATGGCCATTTTGGTTCAGATACATTGTTTTATGTGGAAGTTATATCACTTTCGTTCTTCAGGGCGACACATCAAACTTTGAGGCCCCACCCCCTCCATGCCCTTTCTCCTATTAGAAAACTTTCAATAACTTTTAAAGACACATGCCTTCTGGACATCCTGAGCTATTTTGGTAGCGGTACGATAAAATCTCTAGGAGGAGATAGATTTTGAAAATGTCAGTAAAACGCCAAAATGGCGACTTTGACCCAAAATGGCCGACTTCCTGTTGGTTTTAGGCTGTTGCTCCAAGAGGATTTTTTGTTCGACCGAACATTTAGAATATTTGTAGCAATTTTCATAAAGATTGATGACGTGCAGTGGCGGGGCATCGTAAATAGGTGGCGCTCTCATTCAATTTTGCCCGAACAGTCCCAAGCACCCCAAAATATCAAATTTTTCACATTCCTTTGGGGGGGTACACAAAAATAGGCGCGTTTTCGTGCATGTTCAGGTCCCCAAAAATGCCTCCAATGTTTAAGAAGAAGAAGAAGAAGAAGAAGAAGAAGAAGAAGAAGAATAAGGAAGAAACGGAGCAATTACAACAGGCCTTCGCACCGCCTTCGGTGCTCGGGCCTAATAAGAACAGAAATAATTAAAAAAAGAAACAAAATATGATAATAGATATAAGTGAAACTGCTGTATTCAAGAACACGCGCAGAGAAACCTGTGTGGATGTGTTGGAGAGCTCGGCCACACGGCGACGCAAAGACTGTGTGGAGACGTTCAGGAAGGAGTGACCATGCAGAGTGATCATGCAGATGCCACCTCACTTGAACAGAGGCCAGAGTCAGGCCAGTGGTCCCGAGACCCAGGCCACCAGCCCCCCCGCAGGCAACAGATCCCGACCGGTCCACAGAGACGACCACTCGCCCGCCCAGGAAGGCAGCAGCAGGAGACCCCAGCAGGAGCCTCCCCGCGGACACAGGGCACCGGCCCCGGCGGGCCGAGGCCAGCAGTCCCCGACCCCTCCCGGGCACCGGCCGCCCGGGACAGACGGGGCAGAGGGCCCGGGCCCAGGAGCGCAGGGACACCCCCCTCCCCCACAGGCCGAGGGCCAGCACGCCACCCGGGGGGACCCGGCCCGCCCAGACGGCCACCACCAGAGGCCAGCCCCACACCCCAGCGCCCAGCCGCACACCCCGAGAACCAGTCCTGCCCCCCCCCCAGACCAACACACACACACACAAACACACACACTCTCCTTCCACTCCTCCATTTATCCTCCCACGCATACACCATTCAACCCTCACATACTCTGTCCTCCCACACACACACACCATCCTTCCACCATCCATCCTTCCACACACACACCATCCTTCCTCCCACACACTCACCATCCTTCCACCATACACTCTCCCACACCTATCCCATCCTCCCACACACACATCATCCCTCCACCACTCATCCTCCCACACATACACCATCCTCCCTCTCACACACCATTCATCCACCTTCACACCTCCCATACACACACACACACACCTTCCTTCCACTACCCATCCTCCCACACATACATCATTCTCCTACACATACACCGTCCTCCCTCTCCTACACCAAACATCCACCTTCACGTACCCCATCCTCCCACACACACACACCACCCCTCCATCACCCACTCTCCCAAACATACACCACTCCCCCACACACACACCATCCTCCCTCCCATACACCATCCATCCTCCCGCACACACACCATCCTTCCACCATCCATCCTCCCACACACTCCCCCATCCCTGCACCATACATTCTCCCACACATACCCCATCCTCCCACACATACATCATCCCTCCACCATTCATCCTCCCACACCCACACCACCCCCCCTCCCACACACCACGCATCCACCTCCTCACACCCCACCATTCCACACACCATCCCTCCACCACCCATCCCCCCACACCCACACCACTCCCCCCCCCCCCCCCCCCCCCCCCCCCCCCCCCCCCCCCCCCCAACACACACACACACAAACACCATCCCCCCACCACCATCCTCCCGCCACCCCACGCCACGGGGGGACAGCCCCAGCCAGGAGGCGAGGAGACACGAGCCAGGCCCCCAACCCCCCACCCCGCCCCCGCCCCCCACTCCCCACCCCCAAAACAGCACCTTCCCCCCAGGGCCAGCAGCCAAAACCCCCCGGGACAGCCCGCCTACACCCCGGGCCAACAGGGCCACTATGATGACCCCCCTGCCCCGCCCAGCGCAACAAGCACACCTCCCACAGCCCTACCTGTGTATGTAGTGAAGAGTGGGGGAGGGGAGGGGTCAGGAGATGTAGGTCCAGAGGGGAGTAAGCCTCCCCCCTGGAAGACGACCCGCCAGTGGCTTAGGGCGCCCCCGTCCCCCGCCGGCCCCGAAGGGCGTCACAGGCCCGGAGCAGGCACCCCAACCCAGGCACGCCACGAACCCCCCCAGGGGCCAGCCACCAGCCCAAGGGGCCACTTTCCTCTTTCTGAGTGGGAGGGGGGCGAGGCAAAGGAAGGGAACCCCAGGCCCACGCCCCCAACACCCGGCCAGGGCGCCCCCCAGAGGACACGTCCTAACCCCCTGCAAACGCACACACTTTTTTTTTTTTTTTTTTTTTCCCCCAGCCACTCACACACCCTCTCACACACCTCTATACACCAACACCTCAATACGTGCACATACCTCCACACACACACTTCACGCACATACCTATAAACACACACACCGGTGCCCACATACACACACACTCTCATACCCCTCCATACACATACACCACTACACACGCACTCACATACATACCTGCATATACACACAAGCACCTCCATACATACTCACGCCTCCACCCACTCCTTCACTCCTCCACACACACCTCGACCTCCACGTGCACACACTCATATATACACACCTTCACACACACCCACACACACATCCCACATAGACCTCCACACACACACCCGCACACCACTCACACACACATACACGCACACACCTAGACCTTCATACACACCCACACACACATACAGCACACACATCCCTCTACACCCACCCACACACCAGCATACCTACAGACACACACACACACACACACCCACCTATATACAAACACACCCCCACCCAGGTTCCGGGGCTGCGACCAAGCACCAGGGCACGGACCAACCCCCGGCACGGCACATCCGGACGGGCCCAGCCCCCCCCAGCAGCGGCAGACCCCCCACCCCCAGGAGAGGGGGGAGACCCGACACCCCAGAGCCCGGGGCCCCCACCCGGCCCACCCCGGGCCCGACCGGCCACCCGGCCAGGGGCCGACGGACACCGACCCAGGCACCCCGGCAGCCATCCCACACCGCCACGAGGCAGTCCCACCCCGGGGCCCACCCAATGCCGCCGTGATCTTCAGCTCTCACTGGAGCGATTCGCAGCTGAGTGTGAAGTGGCTGGGATGAGAATCAGCACCTCCAAATCCGAGACCATGGTCCTCAGTCGGAAAAGGGTGGAGTGCTCTCTCCGGGTCTGCAATAGGGTCCTGCCCCAATGGGGGGAGTTCACGTATGTCGGGGTCTTGTTCACGAGTGAGGGAAGGATGTAGGGAGATCGACAGGCGGATCGGTGCGGCGTCTGCAGTGATGCGGACTCTGCATCGGTCTGTCGTGGTGAAGAAGGAGCTGAGCCAAAAGGCAAAGCTCTCGATTTACCAGTCGATCTTCGTTCCTACCCTCACCTATGGTCATGAGCTGTGGGTAATGACCGAAAGAACAAGATTGCGAATAAAAGCGGCTGAAATGAGTTTTCTCCGCAGGGTGGCCGGGCTCTCCCTTAGAGATAGGGTGAGAAGCTCGGTGATCTGGGAGGGGCTCAGAGTAGAGTATCGGGCATCTGGTTAGGATGCCTCCTGGACACCTCCCTGGTGAGGAGTTCCGGGCACTTCCCACCGGAAAGAGGCCCTGGGGAAAACCCAGGACACGCTGGACAGACTACATCTCTTGGCTGGCCTGCGAACGCCTCAGGATCCCACCAGATGAGATGGTGAATGTGGCCGGGGAGAGTGAAGTCTGGGTTTCCCTGCTTAGGCAGCTGCCCCCACGACCCGAGTCCGGATAAGCAGCAGAAAATGGATGGATGGATGAAGTCAATTTTGGTTTATTTAATGTTGAAACAATGTTTGTGTGACAATGCTGATGGAAATATCTAAGAAGGAGCCCACATTTCTTAAAGCAAGTTTTGTCATTTACAAACTTTTTGTAATTTTATATTCACAACACAATAAAAATAAACATTGTTAAATAAAAGCCCACTAAGCAATGCAACCACCACCAACTTGTGGTTGGCCAGGATCGGAATCCAAGTTGACTTTTGGCTCCTCTTGATGCCGCCCTCTTGCTCAGGTGCGTAATGCAACAACTTCTTCACAACGTTACTGAAGGCCAAGTGGCACCGTGTATTATCAGATTTCTGAGCAGCAGCTGCATAAAAAAGAAAAAAAAAGACAAAACAGAAAAGTGGAGAGAGGAGATGAATACAAATGATAGACAATGATGACAACTATAAACGGGCAAAAAGGGACAACCAGCTGCAACACATGTAGAGAAACAGGAAACATTCTACATGAAAACACAGAAGACAGTCCTCTGGATAACACACACTGCCAAAATCATGAACAACACAGACAACCACAACAACAAAAGTGTGCATGTATGTGCGTGCATGCACAAATGAGTGCTGGATACAGAGGATGAGTTGTGTTGAGAGAGTGTGTTGAGTACGAAGAGGGTGAGAAGAAAACAGAGAGGCCCCCAAGCAGCAAACAACAAGCAGCCACCATGGAACCCAGGACCACAAACCCACCCAGAAGGAAGCAGAAGAAGGACAATGATGGAGTACGCCACACTGATGGAGTCCAGGCCCCAGAGGACCAGGGGTAGCAGCCCACTGGCCTCGCTAGGCACAGGCCCCCAACATGTGCTGAGACTTCAGGCTCGCGGGGCCCTAGGTCCACGAGCCCGAAAGCCACCCGCCCCACCAAGGGAGGGGCCCCCGCCAGCCCCCAGGTGCCCTGGTGGTGGCATTGTTGTTAATTTGTATTACATCAGTACGTCCCAGCAGAGAGTGGTAATGGTGCAGAAACAGTCTTAGTAGAATTAACAGAACTGTAGCTGCTCAAATAATTGCTCTGTGTATTTTGGCCAGCATTGTATTTTCTATATGAATATAGCCAACATGTAGTCTTGCATTACAGTTTGCCCGTACGGCTTCTTGTCTCCCCTGCCTGCCGAGTTAAAATGAGCAGCCAGCGGTGGCCAGTGTTCATGTGTTCTGATGAAGTCAACCCAGCAACCTCATCAAAGCAGAGGGTGAATTTGTTGCTGCAAAGGTTTTTTGAAAACATTAAAACTGACACATTTTCTAAATATATACATTGGTTTTGAATTTGACAGATGCAATAGAAAACACTAAACACCTGGTATCGCAAATTTGCTTCTAAACACTTCTGCCCTTTTTCTATTTCTTTGTCTCTAGGTATTCTGTTTTATTTATTTATTTGCTCTTATTCACTCTTATTTACGTATTTATTTCTTCATTTTTTAAAGATTTATATTATCTATTATTAATCATTTTTTGTATATGAAATTTAACTTTAATTTTTTCCGGTATTTTTTTTTTCTGTATTTATTTTGTTATTTTAAAACTGTAAATAAATTCAGGCATTAGGCAAGGCAAGGCAGTTTATTTGTATAGCATATTTCATGTACAGGACAATTCAAAGTGCTTTACATAAAACAAAGACATTACAGATATTTAGAATAGTAAAAGGCATCAACACATAATCACAATAAAATAATAAATTACATTAAAATGATTAAAAGCAAGATAAGTTAAAAAAGTTACCGTGCAGATTTCATGCATAGGCGCATGAGAAAAGAAATGTTTATAACCTGGATTTAAAAATGTCTACATTTGGGGAAAGTTTAATCTCCACTGGCAGTTTGTTCCACTTGTTTGCAGCATAACAGCTAAATGCTGCTTCTCCATGTTTAGTCTGGACTCTGGTCTGGACTAGTTGACCAGAGTCTTTGGATCTAAGAGCTCTGCTAGGTTTATATTCTCTGAACATAACACAGATGTATTCTGGGCCTAAACCATTCTGGGATGTAAACAAGCAGAAGGGTTTTAAAATCTATTCTGTGACTGACTGGAAGCCAGTGTAAAGATTTCAAAACTGGTGTGATGTGTTCAGATCTCTTAGTCCTGGTTAAAACTCTAGCAGCAGCGTTTTGGATGAGCTGCAGATGTTTAATGCTCTTTTTAGGAAGTCCTGTTGAAAGACCAGCACAGTAATCCAGCCTACTGGAGATGAATGCATGGATGAGTTTCTCTTGGTCTTTCTGGGAGACTAAACTTTTAATTCTGTTGATGTTTCTGAGCTGGTAAAAAGCTTCTTAGTGACAGCTTTGATGTGGCTGCTGAAAGTCAGATCTGAGTCTATCAACACTCCCAGGTTACGAACTTGGTTGGTGATTTTAAGAACCCGAGTCTCCAGGTGTTTACCAATGCTGACCCTCTTCTCTTTGCTACCATTATGGGATTAAATGGCAACAGTAGACAAGACTGAGAATATAAAGATCAAACTGAACCTTTAACAGTTAAAAATGGGGGATTTTACCATGTTGTGAAAGTGTGTGGACAAAAACAATTTTAGCACACTAGTTATTGAAGCCGGTGGTGACTGAACGCTGCAGTAAATGTGCCCTAAATCAGGAATTGGAAATGTGCTGCACTGAAATGAAACACATGTATTCTTTTTCAAATCAGGCACGTTTAAAAGAGAAGTCCAAGTTTTAAGCAGCGATGCATTTTCAAAGTATTTTTTTTGTTTTTCAACTTGGGCCAATGCCTATTCCTTTATGGTTCACTACAATAAGAACATAGTTTGGAATGTGGCAAAATGATGTCATGTCTCCCTTAGTTTTACTTTGTTAGAAAATACTAATGTGACCGGCTGTAACAGCGTTACAGTTAGTGCCAGACCACGGTGACCATTATATAGAAAATACAACGCTATCAGAGATGAAGTCTTTTTGACATTTGAGAAAAACATCTGGTTTTTATTTTGGTTCATATATGATATTTGCCATGATATATTTCATGACAAAGAAAATATAAAGTAAAGGAAATGTCATTTAACAGTGAAGGGCATCAGAAAGCAGCATAAATAATGTTTAGCTAACGTCACTCATGTTGGTTATATAAGGCAAACACCTTGTATATATTTTTCTACCTGTACTTTAACCTACTTCTAATTTACATCAGCAAGAAGTACAAAACAAGATATATTTAATCAATTCATCATTCATTTATACAATCCATTTATAGACTGACTTTTTAAAGGTTATATATTTTATTTTCCCAGTCATTTAAAGCTTTGCTGCATGTTTTTGGAAATTCTTCTGTTGGAAAGTTAAACTTATTAAAGGACAAAAGATTGTGAAACAGTAAAATGTTCTGCCTGTAATTCATATTTTTGTTGGTGTAAGCGTTAATGAAGCAAAAATCAAGTTAATTTATTCATTCTTTTTTTTTTTTTTTTTTTAATCGGCCAATTAATCAGTAATCGGATTTGTTTTCGGAATCGGTATCGACCTCAAAAAATCATATCGGTCTGGCCCTAGTACAGAGCAACAATTAATATGTGAAGATAAGAAACAACCCCGACCCCCCCAAAAAACTACCAATCTGTTTCAAGTATATAAAGTGTAAAACCTGTAAATCTGCTTTTCTCCAGAGAAAACACTAGAAAAGCTTTAAAATAAAAAGTACACTTGAAAATAGCATGAATACTTGCACTAAAGTGGCCTGCCTGTACTAAATCTTTGCGTAAGCATGCATACTGATTCAATTATGAAGACAAATAAACGTAAAAAACACTTATCATATCACTACTTTGGCCTGAATAATCAATAAAAATCTGTCAGCACCATGTAACTAAAGAAACACGAAAACATGAAATGAAAAAGAACATGGTATTCATTAAAACTAATTAACACCTTTTTAACCGCTCCCCAGGTTCAGGGACCTCCACTGTCTCTGGTTGGCTACCAGTAAAACTGGGATCAGCTGAGCCCCGTCCATACAGGCCGAGGGTGTTTAAAGAGAGAGAGAGAGAAAGCTGGTCTAAAGAGATGGACGGAGAAAGATATAGATAGATAGAGACAGGGTTCCTTTCTGGTTACCATGGCTTGGTCTTTTATTAATGACCCTGCAGAGGGCGCACGCTTCATTCAAAGCTCATTCAGACCATCAGACCCACGGTTTTCAGGGGGAGGACCACCAGTAGCAGGTCTCTGACGTTGTCTTGGTATCTACAGAGCAACATGTTTACAGCTCAACACGTTTAGAACAAACATTTCTTCAAACCTCCCACTCTGAGACATGTTCTGGTTCTTTATTTCCACCTGCTGCAGGTTCGCTTTGCTGGTAAGATGCTGCTGCTGGTGGAACAGAGTTAATGTAGAAATAAAGCAGGACGGTGAATCAACATCTGACAGCAGTGACGTGCGGTCAGGAGGGGCATCATGATAAAAAAGCACATAAAATAAATAATATTTTCCACTGATCTGTGTTAAAACGCATTTTCAGTATGACGCTACACAAAAATCTCTGAATTTGAGGATTTCCTGATCAGATCCAGAAGCTCTTTTCAGTTCTTACAATGTAAATGTGGCTCCAGAGGAGTCGGTGCCTCACCAGCCATGAACCCACCACACGTCTCTGATCTCCATCAGCTTTCTTTGTTCAGCTGCTGAGAAAATGAAGCTCTCAGTTTGCTCTCTTTTCCTGCTGCTCCTCTTTTCCACCATCCTCTCGTCAGGGCTTCCTACGTTCCTCAGGACCTCCACATAGCCAGGCTATGTAAGCCTCGCTTGGATTAGCTCAGCTAGATGCAGCTGGAATGTGTTAGTGGAACGAATGAGCCTTAATTCAGAGACGGTGTTAGTTCAAGCGAAGCTTTCCTCATACAGCCTGGCTTTCTGTAGCTACGCTGGTGGAATAACCCCCAGGTCTGATATGCAGATAATGTATTGAATAAAATGAGTTGCTGTTTTTTACTCCGCCTCTAGCGTACAGTACAGGTACATGTTGGTGCTGAGAAACCGTTAACACATCTGTTCTTTGTCTGCTGTGAGGCGGGAAAATATGCTTTGCTGTGCAGAACCCTCCCCAGAAGAAACTGGTTTAGTTTCAGTTCACCTTCTGCTCCAGGACCAGGCTGGAAATGAAACGTACAAAGTTGCTGCTGGCTGATCCCACGTTGGTGTTACCGTCAGATAGTAATGTCTATTAATGAAGAGTGTGGAGGAAAATAATTTAAAAAGTATTGTGACATGCAGACTCCTAATTAAAAAAAACACTTAATAAAATTAAATAAACAAAGAAAATACTGACCAAAGAATGTATATTTATCTCATTTTATTTATTTATTATTATTATTTTGTTTGCTGTTCTAAACATTTTTAGGTTGTCTCTTGTCTTTCCCACGACATTCCCCTGCCGGGCAGCATCCATTATACCTGCATTAGATGATGACGTCATTTAGCAACTTTCTAGATACTATTAGGACAGCCAGTAACAATCAAAAGGTTCAAAATAAGAAAATTAATTTTCATCTTCATCTTCCACATTCGTACACATTAAAATTAGCCAAACCTTAACCCAACGTATGGGGTCCATGTAGCCGGAATCTCTGGATTTAATCAACATTACTTTGTTGATTAAATGTTGGTATTTCCATGAAAAATATAACCATTATACGATGTTGTTTCAGTGTCATGTTTTCAACATTTGAAAATTAAAAGGTTGATCCACGACGGATTTTCAGTATAAACCAAAAACTCAACTCAAGGTTGAAAACGCATCTTTTGCTATCTGGGCGTTTCTCTCCAGAAACTCATCTACTGACTGTAATGTCTGACATGAGGGCTCTAAAAACAACTTGCAGACATAAAGAAATGACATATTCATTTTTTTAACCTGTTAAGATAGCTCGAGCTCTCTGTTCTCCTCTGAGAAGTTGAATGAAACGTCGTAAACAAGCCCATTAATGTCAGTCAGTCACTTCTTCATCCTTTCATGCTGCCATCGTGACACACCTGTCTTCTGGCAGGTATACTGGACAGCTAAGTCTCAGCCTTCAGAGCTGATGATGAACTTTAATCAACCTGTACTCACATTAACTTTTATCGCACTTACAAGCTGGCCTCAACAACAGAAAGTCCACAGATTTCAGCATAGATTTGTTGTAACAGAAGTCTTATTTCATTTTCTTTAACTCTGAACGTCACGGTCTTCTTCAGCAGAGTCTATATGAAGTCACTGACTGGTTTTTGTACATCACAGGTACTACCTTTGTCTCCAGCTGCGGAAGGACATCCTACAGGGCAGACTTCCCTGCTCCTTCGTCACCTTGGCTCTCCTCGGCTCCTATGCCCTGCAGTCTGAGCTCGGCGAGTACGACCCTGAGGTGCACGGGAACGAATATGCTAAGGAGATGAAAATGGCCCAGGGTCAGACTAAGGAGCTAGAGGACAAAATGATGGAGCTGCATCATACATACAGGTCAGAACATTGTCTTACTCAGCCAGTGGATAAATAACTTTTCAGTTTTTCAATTCATTAGTTAAACAAAGGTATCAAAGATTTTATTAAAAGCACAGAACACGTGCAGCATGTTGACTGTTTGATGCTACATTAACAGAATTACAAATTCTGTTATAGGGATCTTCTGCCCAACACAACTGTAACCTATTTATTTATTGATTTGTTGTGGGCGGCGGGGCTCAGTGGGTAGAGCGGTCGTCTTGTATACGGTTGCTGGTCCAATCCTCGGCCTGTCAAGCTCATGTCGAGGTGTCCCTGAGCAAGACACCGAACCCCCAGATTCTGCTGATGGGTCGTGGTTAGCGCCTTGCATGGCAGCTTCCGCCATCAGTGTGTGAATGTGTGTGTGAATGGGTGAATGTGTGTGTATAAATACAGATAATTTACCATTAATTTCCTGCCACTACGCATCAGGAACCCTTTTGCAAAACTGTGGCACAAGATTTTGTTTTAAACTTTGGGTATTTTTCTGTGGTTTGGCAGGTCAATGACTCCAGCCCAGGCAGACCTGATGTTCCTGGAAAATGCCAAGAAACTGTCCATGTATGGAGTGGATCTTCATCAGGCAAAGGTGAGCACGAGGGTCGCTACCTGACAACTCACCTGAAACATTCAAGATTAAGCCCTAAACCAGCTTCTTACTATGTGCAGACACAGCGAAGTGCTGATGTTCTCTTTGTGTCTCATAAATCATCAAAGTTTCTACAGTCACATGAAAAAGAAAGTACATCTGCTCTCAGTTTTATGGTTTTACATAACTAAAAGAAATAATCAGGAGCCTTATGTATGACACACAGTGCAATTTTCATGCTGACAGAGGAGGTTGTCATGAAATCTAAAAAGTATGTACACCAAGAAGTAGAAAATGTCCACCTGATCCGGAACACCTTTCATTTATAAATTTTAGTGAACATCAGGCTGAATGCAGGACTCAGATGTCCACCTACATCTCGAAGATAAAGGACACTCCTATGAGAACAGAAATGTCCACATTTGAACAGAGATAGACGGTTTGAGAAAGTTGTAAAGAAAACCATCCGTGTTAAAGTGGACTCTCTGAACAGAGTAGGTGGTCTCAGGTGTCACCTTCCAGCACCTACAAAAAGCCTTGACTCTCTTCCAGGAGGTTTCACACAGTGGCCTTTGTGACCGGAACAGTTTTGGTCAAGCAGATACACAGCTGACAATGACCTGAATGGCCCTCCACACGTCACCAACTCCCAGAAACTCAAACAGATGAGTTAGATTCCTTTAAGAGGCCTGAGTCTTGGGTCCCGGTAGAAAAGGTTTGTGTCCTTCTATAAGAGGATTGTGTCCCAGTATAAGAAGTTTGCCCCATTATAAGAGACCTGTGTCCCAGTATAAGAGACCTGTGTCCCAGTATAAGACGTCTGTGTCCCAGTATAAGAGACCTGTGTCCCAGTATAAGAGACCTGTGTCCCAGTATAAGACGTCTGTGTCCCAGTATAAGACGCCTGTGTCCCAGTATAAGAAGTTTGCCCCAGTATAAGAGACCTGTGTCCCAGTATAAGAGACCTGTGTCCCAGTATAAGACATCTGTGTCCCAGTATAAGACGCCTGTGTCCCAGTATAAGAAGTTTGCCCCAGTATAAGAGACCTGTGTCCCAGTATAAGAGACCTGTGTCCCAGTATAAGACGCCTGTGTCCCAGTATAAGAGACCTGTGTCCCAGTATAAGAGACCTGTGTCCCAGTATAAGACGCCTGTGTCCCAGTATAAGAGACCTGTGTCCCAGTATAAGAGACCTGTGTCCCAGTATAAGACACCTGTGTCCCAGTATAAGAGACCTGTGTCCCAGTATAAGACGCCTGTGTCCCAGTATAAGAGACCTGTGTCCCAGTATAAGAGACCTGTGTCCCAGTATAAGACGCCTGTGTCCCAGTATAAGACGCCTGTGTCCTGTTATAACGTCATACGGGAGTTAACCATCCAGTAGTGAGGGATGAGGTGATATAACAGTAACACAAAACAGGTATCCTGGACTGACCTTTACAGTCAAATAAAGCAGTTTCATTAAAAACGAGCTTCAGTTTGTTCAGAATTTAGCATTAACAACAATGGTGGATGTTCTCTGAGACCCTTATCATCCCTTAAAAAGGTGCAAAATGGTTTAATCCAAACCTGGACCAGGTAGATTCACCTGAGTTAAGTAGCCAGTGTATGGATTGATCAGACACAGAAGAAAGGACAGTCTTTTCTCAAGAAATGAAAATCAGACTACATACAAGAAAAGACAGAAAGGAGAAAAAATGAAGAGATGAGAAACATCTGCCTGATTTCTTAGAGATGAGATGTAATCAGCACCTGAACCAACAAGACAGTCTGAGCTGATATCAGCATGTTAGGAGTCATTTAGAGACAACACGGGCGTTAATATCAGAAATACATCCATTATTACCACCAGTTGTCCCAGAGCTCACAGTAAAACCAGCTGAACATTGTATTACTATTTTCACCCTTTCCCAGTGACCAGTGTGGACATGTTAAATATCAGTGGATTCCTTATAATCCCAGGATCATTTCTATGTGACAGGAACCTCAAAAACTGTAACACTTTCACCAAAATACGTGCCAGAATTTTCCAGAGGTTTAAAATGAAACAGAGGAGGAGAATATTAAAACTTTAAGGTCATGATGAATCACAAAATAAACTTTATGGATTCAATAGGGAATTTTTGACACAAGCTGCTCATGCACACCATAAAAACCTTCACACACTAAATGAATAGGAAAAAACAATGTAAACAGGAAAATATAATAGCTAAAATCAAGAACTAGATAAATCAATCACTAAAAATAAAACTTCATGTTTATTGTCCTAGTCTATTTCAGTCAAGTGAAGCATCTTTGCCAGTATTACGCTGACGAATAATAAATAATCCCCTCCTCTGAGCTTAGCAAGGAGAAGATGGAACGTAATGCTGTCCATTTAATAAACACACCAGTTCTTATGATGAAAAATATGATTTGAGTAATAGGGGGTCCTGGGCCCTAGTAGAGCTCTATGTCTAGCAGCGCCCCTGGTCATGACCGAGAATCAACACCAACACACTTTGGTCCACTTAAAGAATTTTTCCTTTTCATTACAGGTTTAGAAATGATCATAGTTATTATTTTATAGTCTTGGAAAACAATAAATATAATCATCATGAAAAAAACGACTTACAGAAATTTGAACGTATGATGATGTCTTTGTTGTTCAGGGTCTTCGTTGGTCAAGTCTTTCCCTGTAAAGATAAACAGATTACACCCCTGTTAAGGCCTCCAGTCCATCACAGGCATAAATAAATAATGAAAATATGACAAACCAGGAGTGTTCGGTTATGTAATGACATGCAGAGAGGAACAACTATGTGATTCAGCCTCACGCTGCTGCAGTAAAACAAACATCACAGGTGTCCAGAATACCGTCTATATTAGAAGTCTCATAAATCACCAGACCTCAGTGGCAGGCTGACACGTGATTTATCTGGTTTTCCATCACAAATCAGGTCAGTCTGTTTGCATACAGCAGGAAGTCTGCAGGCAGGGAACGTTTTACAGCCTGTGCTGCCTCCCTGTGGAGGAGTGAGATCAGTACAAAGCAGCCACACTTGCATATCCAAAGAGTTCAAAACTAAATATTTCAGCATTTAAACAACAACCAGAAATACATAAATATAGAGATATATTACTATCTTTAATGGACAACCTAGTTTTTTATTTGAAATCAGATTTCTTGTTTTCAGACTCAAACATTGCTGCTGGATCTATGTGTCCATGTTCCTGTAAACTGGTGATAAAATCTTTCTTTGTGGGGTCTTTGTCAGGATCTGGATGGTGTGGACATCATGTTGGGAGTGTGCTCTGGTGGTCTGATGGTTTACAAAGACAAGCTGAGGATCAACCGCTTTCCCTGGCCCAAAGTCCTCAAGGTCTCCTACAAGCGCAGCAGCTTCTTCATCAAAATACGACCATCTGAGGTAGATCACCTGTGAAGACCTTCATCTCTGACTATTTTTTTATATGTTCTGTCTGTTGAAAGTTATTCTTTATCTCAACAGGTGGAACAGTACGAGAGTGCCATTGGCTTTAAACTGCCAAATTATAAAGCTGCCAAGAAGTTATGGAAAGTGTGTGTTGAACATCACACCTTCTTCAGGTGGGTTTTCTTCTCCTTCTATTTGGGACAGTTACTGGTCAAAATAAATGTTGTCCAACCTCTTTCCAAAGTAAAAACATGCTGAGGTACACAGTTCCTGACATTATTTCACCGAGAGAACAAACAGTATGTGGCACTAAACAGAGCATGAATGATGTAACGGTTTAAATAAAGATGTGTCCTCTTGGTTTAAATAATGATGATTCCTCTTGGTTTGTGCCAGTCACACCGTGAGTGTATAATTCCCCTTCATTTGGATATGAAATGAGGCTTCCATCTCATGCTGTCAGCCAGCAGTGTCGGGTAATGTGGTAACGATTCTCCACATTAAGCTGTGACGCTGGTTGAGGCGGTAACAACATGAACTTTGATTCTGGTCAGAGAATCAGGCTCCAGAGAAGAGATGTTCTTTAACTTCTTTATTCATCAACACAAACGAAACAGAACATGAGTATATTCACAGAATTTGAAGGAGCCTCCAAACTTTTGGTCTGCAAACAAAACACACATAAAAACCAAAATGAAATAAAGCTTCACACAGTTCCTTGAAGAATTTAATAACTAAAGATAGGTCATTCACAATATATTAAATCATATATAAATGGGTGTGGAAATTAAATAATTTATCCAAACCTAACATTATTAACATGGCTATTCACAAAACTCATCTGAACAGTCCTGAATATTGAAAGACAATGAAATCCTGTTCACTCAGATAACAAATAACTGCCACATTGTGTGTGTCCCAATTCACGTAGACTACGGAGTGTTCTCCGTAGTCTACACTCTTCGAAGTATGTGAAATGGGACAGCCTACCTAGCCAACAAGAATTTCCCATAGCAACAAGATAGGATGTTGAATCACTTAAACCTCAGAAATGACTCATAGGACACTTGAGTGAACGTTAACACGACCGGTAACACTGACAGTAAAAAAAAAAAAAAGGCCTGATCTCTGTTGTTTTCCAGCCGGTACATACGTCATTAACCCCTTAAAAATCCACGAATATGAAATATTACAGAATTTTCATGTCACCATTTAACACACATGCCTTTAATGTACTTGGTTTTGTCATGTTTTTTTTAAACTTTATTGAAACCTAAAACGTAGTCTTTTGAGTTTGGTGTCTGATTCGCCACCATCTTGTGTGCAATAAATTCTGGGAGAAGAGAGGCTGCGAAGGATGCATCACCAGCAGCCTTTGGATTTGAAGGGGGATTCGGAGGGTCCTTCAAATTCTGTGAATTAGGACAGTACTTTACCCACCACGACGTAGCCGATGAATCTGTACTTCGAAGTGTGTACACGCTGACTTGGGACACACCTATTGTGCTCTTAAATAAGCATACAGCTACATGCTAATAACCCACTGACAAGTGATTAGCTACTTATAAACTAGCATAACAGGCACTGAATCTCATATATATTGTATCTACAATAAATTATGATGAAATAAAGAACACTTAATCTGTTTGTAATCTTAATGCTTACAGGTTTTCATAAACACGTGGTCAATTCATGCAGCACTTGCTTAACTGCCTCGTTAACTGTCCACTCCCTCTTCTATGCTAAAGCTGAGGAAGACAACTGATCATGTTGTTCACATCTCAACCACAAGCTGTCTGGTCAGGCTTCCAGACTAGTGATGGATGTTCGGCTCTTTTCAGAGAGCTGGCTCTTTTGGCTCCCGAACGGCTCTTAATTTAGCATCTTTTTAAGCCCCATAATTTATCTTAACTTCTCAAAAATTAATGAATTGTGTTTTGAAAACGCATTTGTGTTCAGCATTGTTATGAGAAGCCCTATATTTGCCTTTTTTGTGCATTTATTCTGATACAAAACCACTTACTTTTGTTTGCTATTTCAACAAAAATCTTACTTTGTACAAATGAACAAAAACAGCACAAAACAAAGCGAGGACCAAACTCAAGAAAGTAGCATTAATGTCCTCAGTGCGGGTTGGCATGCAGAAAAATAAGATGTCCTATCTTGGATAGCTGATCTGGTTTCTCCTCTCTGTCACTAGGGTTTAATGACACATACTCTCCTCACGCCGGTCTCAGTGTAGCGCTGTCTATGTCTCTGAACTCGTCCGTCTGCCACAGTGAAAGCTTCTGCCACACAGCCCACTGAACTCAAAGTGTTTGTGGGTCCACTATTAATACAACTTGCCCAGCAGTAATTCCTGGGGTATCAGTTCTCCATTTTTGGCATTCCTGCAGTTCCTGGAAGGTAAAAACAAATAAATGCTGTCCAGATGCAATCAGCTAGAAGCTGGCTATGCCTCCATCATTACTTTCCTAGTAGGTTGTGGGAATCATTGAAGGCCGGCGGTAATGAGGAGTCCCTTCAGCCCATTAAAAAGATGTTTAGGGTTATGGGTTCAGGATCTCCTACATCGGATGATACGCATCATTGGGGTTTGGCATTTAGCATACCCTCAATTTCCACAAAGACGGTATGCAGACCTTCCTCTGGCACTTTCAAGATAACTTTGAAGGCTGTCTTTACAGATTTCAGCTATTGCTCCCATGTCCCCTCGAAATGTGGAGCGTTGGGTGAATTGAGGTGAAATGTTATTTGTTGACTGGCTAGTTGCCCCTTCAGCTAGGGTTTCTAATGGCCTCAAAGGCCTCCCGAAGCTCCCGCTCAGCTCCAACAAAGTTACTGCCATTGTCACATAGCAACTCAAATGGTTAGTTTCTTTGAGCAATGAAGTGACACAGAAAGTGGTCATGCATTTATACAAGATTCCCCATCTTTTCTCATGTCTAATTTGACCACAAAGGGGCCAAAGCAATCCCTCCCTGTAGAGTAGAAGAGGGGCTTGTATAAGCATAATATGCTAGGTGGCTAGTCAGCCATTTTTGGATCTAATGTTGGGACTCTACATGCATGTTGAAGTTTTCTGATAGCCTCTCTGCCATGGAGCACACAGTACCGTTTTTGGAGTTCAGCCATTCCTTGCTAGGATGGAACAAACGTTGGTTGAAGTCTTGGATTGTGGGATGGCTTGGGTCAAGGCTGATTGGGTGAATAGTCTCTACATCCAGATCTTAAGATCTCCCTCCCTCCAACTCTGATGAGACCTGTGACCTCATTGTATTCTGGGTCAAGGGAAGTAAGACGACTCTCGGCTGGTATAGATTGTTTTACCTTGAGAGCTTTCACTTCTAGGAAGGAATGCAGCTATGCTTGAGCAAGATGCAACCATTCTGCTTCAATGAATTCAGCAGCCTTAGAAGGTGTATCCTCATCAGATGCAGCTGCCCCATGAGGGACATAATCTTTCCAAGAATGGCATTGACCTGGATCTGGTAGTTGAATGTTTGCTATAAGGGAACTGATTCCAGTAAAGGCTGACTTCTTTAACTCAATCTCATCCGGCTCGTCTGCAAACACACAGGCTGTTGGCCACTGATCTGGGTACTGACAAGAAAGCAGGGCCTGAGATCCACCGATGTGGTTGTGTCTGTTCATCTAGGGTCGAACCTTTGGTAAGGTCATCTGCTGGGTTCTTTTCTTTTTTTTTAACCTGTCCTGTCCAGCATCATAGCAGCAAAATGATAATCTGGTTTCTGTATCGTGGGTAAGGCTCCTCTTGATAATCTGATTCATTTATTTATTTATTTACTTTGAATCACGGAATCTATGTAATCTTACTGGACCTGACCGGAGGGGACAGAAAAAGAAGGAAGACGGCAAAAAGAAACAAAAGGGAAGGAAGAAAGGAGAAAGAGGAGACAAATGCACCACAGACAAAAGCAACGACCTTCAATCCACACCATCGGAGCTGCAAGCATGGTCCACACCACCACCCACAGCAACCCCCCCAAACATATGCGACAGACCCGGCACCCCCCAGAGCCAGCAGCCCACTAGTGCAGCCAATCCGGGTCCCGCCCCTGGGGCAACCAACCCCCCCAAGTGGCCCCGCCCACAATGCACTGCATGACATATGCCCCCCAGATGTTGTTTGTGTGTTGTGTTTCTTGTGTTTTGGTGTCTAAGTGCAATTAAAACCGAGAGGTGAGTTGCCACAGGGTGCAGTCGAGCAGGCCACTAATTGGCCCCCTCCGCTCCACCCGCATGGCGTGCATGCCTCCCAAGTCCCTATGTGTGTGTGTGTGTGTGTGTGTGTGTGTGTGTGTGTGTGTGTGTGTGTGTGTGTGTGTGTGTGTAAGAGAGAGGGAAGCGAACTTCCCTCTGGATAATGAGCCTATGGTGGCTTTAGGCACCGAGGTCACCCAGGGAAAGACAGGCCAGGAGAGGCCACCGCCCACGCCACCAACCCCTTTTTTCGAAGAAGAATTGTGTGGTCCCCAAACTGTGGAGCGAGATTAATCGATAACAGGATTGACCTTATGGCCACTTTACGGCCTATCATCAGCGAGCTGCTAGTTAAAATATAATCTAATCTAGAATAGGAATGGTGAACTGAAGAGAAGAAGGTGTATTCTCTCAGTGTGGGATGGTGAGAGCGCCAAGCATCATGTACTGTTTAACAGTTTCTGAGGATTTCCAGACTCGATGACTTCCTGTGGTACTATGTTGGTCCAGTATAACATTAACCCCCCCCCCCCCCCACAATAATTTATTATTTGACCATAATATCCTTTTAACAAATCAAGTTTGCTCATATATTGGGCAGCCCCTATTTTGTCTACACAATCTTCGACTTTAGGCAGAGGAAAAAAATCTGGTACTGTAACTGAATTTACTTTTCTATAATCCGTGATAAACCTGGGTGATCCATCAGGTTGTGTTTCCATTAAGCACGGGGAACTCCATGGGCTCCGGCTCCGTTCAGCTAATCCATGTTGTAACAGATACTCGGTTACCTGTTTCATGAGAGCTCTTTTTACTGGGGAGGCTCCATAAGGGTGCTGCTTTATAGGTTTGGCACCTTGTACATCAATATCGTGCTTCAAAACAGTGGTTCAGGTTGGAATATCTCCAAATAGACACAAATAACGATTTACTAAATTTAACTGATCATCCTGCTGTTCACAAGTCAAGTGCGACAGAGTTTCAGGTAACACGGTCAGCATCTCTGAATTTGGGGTGGTTTGGAACTACTGAGCAAACATGTTTGCTTGGTTTAATCGAGCATGAAAATGCTTTACATACTCACATACGAAGGCTGCGGTTACCTGCTTCTGTAGGAAGTAAAAACCTCTTTGAAAGCGCGGAGCGGGCCATGGGGAGTATGTCCAAAAACGAGTTTGGCCAGGCTGTACCCTAATGATTCCTGGGGCGCTTCCCGAGCTGCAAACAATACAAACGGAAGACCCTCATCCTAAGCTTTCTTACTTTCAAAACAGTATTTGCGCAGCATGAACTTGAGGGTCTGATGCCATTATTCCAAGGCGCCTTGTAACTGCAGGTGATACGCACTCAACGTAACATGCTTGACATTTAATGTCTGAAACACGGTTTTAAACATTCTGGATTGAAAATTCTTACCCTGGTTGGATTGTATGACTTTGGGTAACCCGAACGTGGAGAAGAACTTAGGAGGAGGTTCTCAATGAAAGCCTGATAGAACCTATGAGGGGCCGTTTAAGACATTATTCAGAATTACCCTCTCACTGACACATGTGAAATTTAAGTCATTCACACATTATACTGAAACCTCTCTTATATTATACTGAAATCATTCATACACTATGGTCAAACCTCTCATATATCATACTGAAATCATTCACATATTATAGTAAAACCTCTCATACACTATACTGAAACTGCTTCTTATACACTATACTGAAATTCCTCTCATATACTAAACTGAAATGCAGCTCCTTGTCTCATCCTTGACTCTGTGTTTGATAAAGTTCTCAACCCTTTGTTACTGTTTTCATTTGTCAGTGTTTAAGTCAGTGTTGAAGCACCCTGCTTATGTAACTGAGATAGTAACTGTGTGGTTGTATTTATAATATTATATTAAAATTTGTGGCCGGGACACAGACATTTTCAACTTGTCATCTTGTTTGCATAAAGTATAGCAGGTGTAGCTTCTGTTCGATGGCAGTCGGATTGTTTAACTCTATTGATGTGGTCATGAGTTTATGATGACTAAGTGAAGCAGCTGGCTTCTTCAATACTATACTGGCCTGAGCAGATACTATTAGAAGGGTTAGGTCCAACACGACAGCAACCGGATAACTGACAGTAACAAGTCTGAATGAGGACATGCTAACTAGCTACCTAGCATAACTCGGCCATTAAGATATGCAGTGCTGTCAAAGGAAGGCCTGGACGGCACTGAACAACATACTCTTCATCTGCGTTTGGAGTATTCTCCAGGATATGCCTCACAGTGCTGTCCAGGTCTTCGTTTTACAGCACTGTATATCCCAATGGCCGAGTTATGCTAGGTGGCTAGTTAGCATGTCTGAGCAGCACTTAGTATTTATACTGCTCACTGAGGTGGCTGTGGCTGTTCAATAAGTTGTCTAATGCAATCTTGAGCAAGGCAAAGTTGCTCTCTTGTCCACTATCGAATATAGGCAATCTAGGTTTAAGGAATGCCATAAGCAAAGGCAACAGTTCTGCTCCTGGAGTTGGTAGGGGCACAGGTTAAAGAGCTGTAGGGCCTGGATCTGCCTGGTAAGCATAAGTGACACTAATTGGTGATGGGGGTGGGGGTTGCAGTGAAGTTGTGTGTCAGGGTCAGCAAGAGTTCAGTAAGGACACAGTTCTGGGGAAGAAGCTATTCCTCAGTCTGCAGGTCTTTGTTCGGAAGCTCCTGAAACACTTGCCCGAGGGCAGTGGGGAAAACAGTCTATGTGCAGGGTGGGTGGAGTCCTTGAGAATGCTGCGAGCTCATTTCAGACATTGTTTCTTCTGGACGTCCTTGATGGCTGGAAGTGGAGTTCCTGCAATGTGTTGGGCAGTTTTCACCACCCGCTGCAGTGCCTTTCGCTTCGCGATCGAGCAGCTTCCATTCCAGACTGTGACACAGTTTGTTAGGATGCTTTTGATCACACAGCGGTAAAAGTTCACCAGGATGTCTGAAGACAGGTGGTTCTTCCTCAGTGTCCTCAAGAAAAACAGGCGCTCCAGGACAGGTCCTCCAAGATGTGGGTCCCCAGGAACTTAAAGCTGGAGACACACTCTATGGCCTTCCCGTTGATACAAATGGGGTCGTGTGTGCCTCTTTTCTTCTTCCTGAAGTCCACAATGAGCTCCTTGGTCTTGCTGGTGTTGAGGAGCAGTGCACCACGTGGCCAGGTGCTGCACCTCTTCTCTGTAGGCGGTCTCATCGTTGTTCCTGATGAGACCAATCACCATGGTGTCGTCCGCAAACTTGATGATGGAGTTGGATCCATGCACAGGTCTGCAGTCGTAGGTGAAGAGGGAGAAGAGGAATGGGCTCAGAACACAGCCCTCTGGCCGTTGTGGCCTGACCTAGCATGCTGTGGTCTGTTGGTCAGGAAGTCCATAATCCAATAGCAGGGGGATGTGTCGTGCCCAGATCTCCAAGTTTAGTGATTAACTTGGAGGGGATGACGGTGTTGAATGCTGAGCTGACGTCAGCAAAAAGTAATCTATGTGTTGCTGTCGTCCAGGTGTGTGAGCACAGAGTGCAGCGCTATGGAAACTGCATCATCGATGTTCCTGTTGCTGCGGTAGGCAAACTGGTGTGGATCCAGTTTGGGTTGGAGGGAGTTCTTTAGGTGTGCCAGGACCAGCCGCTCAAAGCACTTCATAATGATGGATGTGAGTCCTACTGGGCGGTTGTCATTGAGGCAAACAGGATTGGAGTGTTTCTGGCACGATGGATGTAGTTTTGAAGCATGTTGGCACAACTGCTTGGGCAAGGGACAGGTTGAAAATGTCTGTGAAAATCCCAGCGAGCTGCTCCGCACATGCCCTGAGCACACATCCAGGGATGTCATCAGGACCAGCAGCCTTGCGTGGATTGATCTGGCTCAGCGTTGTGTAGACATCAGTGAAGGACAGTGTGAGGGCTGGTGGTCTGCTGACAGTGTGTGCAAAGTCGAACATTGGTGATCGTACTGTCCGAGTAGCGTGATCCAGTATCCAGAAGCTCAAGTCAGGTGTAGGATGTAAAGGCACAGCTGTTCTGTACAAACAGACCTGTGATGAGCAGGAAAAATACTACTAAATTGCAAAAATTAGAGAGACAGTAAGCCTCGAGATGTGCTCTTGTGTGCCATCTTGGTTAAGTTGAAGATTATCAAGCTCCATTTGTTTCATCCTCTCCTCCAGAATTTTGTCAAGTGGTGTTCTCTGTGTGGCCTTTACTAACTCTCTGGTCTGCCCAAAGAGAGCTATCCATATTGCTTTCAGACTTGCTCTCAATCGAGCTTGAATGACCAAAAGTATGTGGTAATGATTCTTTACATTAAGCTATGAAGCTGGTTGAGGTGGTAAAAATATGAAGTTTGATTTCAGTCAGAGAATCAGGCTCCACGGAAGAGATGCCCTTTAACTTTTTTATTCATCAACACAGATGAACCAGAACATGAGGGCATGAGGGTTGATCATGTTGCTGCAGTTCACAGTTCAGCCACAAGGTGTCCTGTCAGGCTTCCAGACGGGTAAAGTTCAGTATCAGTGTTCTCTGTCTGCAGGCTGACCTCCACTGAGATGGCCACCACTCCCAGGAAGTTCCTGGCCCTGGGCTCCAAGTTTCGTTACAGTGGACGGACTCAGGCTCAGACCAGACAGGCCAGCTCGCTGATTGACCGACCAGCTCCGCTGTTTCAGCGCACTTCCAGCAAGAGGAACTCCCGCAGTCTGGATGGAGGTATGCCAACTTTCCTCTTATGCCTGTTGCTTCTCTGATACAACATCTCTTGTAACTTTATGAAGTTCTGGTGTTAACTGCATGTTTGGGTCTGAGGCAACCAAACTAGGATAGTACTCGAACAGTACAGAAACTGTGATGAGTAGTCATCACAAGGTAACATATACTCTGCATATTGTTCTTATTATTATTGAGGTTATTATTGTTATTATTCCTACTACGTTACAGCCCTATTATGGCGTCATGTGTTATTTAAGATGGAATTAAGTGGTATTAAATAGACTGATTATTATTATTATTATTATTATTATTATCATTATTATTACTGCATAACTCCACCATTACAGATTATATAAACACTTTATGTATTAAGTATATTGTTATTGTTGTTAGTATGATTTTTAGATATTGTTGTATATACAATATATTATTATTATCACCATTGTTTCATTATAAGATGATGTAATGCCTAGTGGTTATTATCAATAATGAATGTGACTATGGTATGATAACTGAATTTTTTTTGTAATTTACTGGAGTGGGATTAGATAATCTTTTGGTTCCACCCACTCCTTTTGAACTTTTGTGTTTTCCATTTTGTTTTTAGATTTTGTCATTATGTTCAAACATAATCATATATCAAACATATCTTAATCGGTAAATTAAATGTGACTATCAGATGAGGTTGCTGGAAGAAGGTCCTGACTGGGATTGGAACCACCTCTTCATACCAGTTCATAAGTGGGGAGCACCACCTCTAAACCTGGAACCACACTATATAAAGTAGAAATAGTGGGCAAACTAAAAACCTGGCCCAAGGTCCAGATAACAAAACTTCTTACAACTAACCAGAAACCAAAGAAAGCCTGGGAGCAGGAGTGTCATCCTTTGGTCCATCCTGTGGGTTTTTGATGTTTCCTGTTTCAACGCATCTGACTGAAATTAACTCAAAACAAACAGAGTATGACAAAGTCCTTAAAGTCTCACATCAAGACTTCAGCAGAACAGACTAAGAGGTTGCACAGTTTTCAGTCTCAATCGCAGAGACAAGGTCGAGCCATTCGGCAAACAAACAGATGACGTAATGACAGGTCTTCTATAACAGAACTGTGGCAATGGCACCCATGATTGGTCCAGAGGGAGGATGTGAGGCAAATCAATCATCAGGAGCAGAGGGTGTGTCCAAGTGGAACCAATCCCAGCCAGGCAACAAAACATATTGATGCTGTTGCATAATGATTAAAGATGGCAGCAGCCATAAACATCCAGCCTCTCATCCACCCAGCCTCATCCCAGCCAGATCCTCCTGCCTCTTGGCGGGTAGACAGCTGTTTGATGGTGGCCCAGCCTATTCTGACTTTATGCCAGTAAAGGACAATGCTGCTTGTCCATTTTCCCAGTGGGTGTGGTCCAGTGCCCTGCCACCTGCTCCATAGTAGGTCTGGAATAATGCCATTCCTCCATGTCCTGACTGGGACCAGTATGACACCACTCCACTCCTGTTGGTTAACGTACATCGGAGTCAGCTGGCATCTGTTTTCCTGCACTCATCTCCCTGCAGTTAGCTGGAGCTTTTACCAGTTCCTCCGAGTCAGCCAAGGTCTGAACTCCTGAACCAACAGATGCTTTATATCGGTTCTGGAGTTCCACGTTCACTCCCATCAGTGGGGAGAAAAGAGCCAGCTTGGTTTTACCTGCAAGGGTCTCAGGTGTGTGCGATCAGACGGATGGATGGTGGGGAAACTTTCCACTGCCAACCTTTCTGCATCAGTCCTGCTAAATTCACTAAACTATCATTTTAATTAATAAAGGATTATTTTCAATTGTTTCCCAACCGTACAGGTTTAGAATACATACAATAAAAGAAATACAAAATAAATAAAATTAGAATAAATCAATAAAATGAAAACAAAACACAAATGCATTAAAAATACTCAGACTCAAAGTAATAAAAAATAAAAAAGCACACAGATACATACAGTATAGCATACAAACCACCTTTTTTGTCCTAGCTGGACCAGATATTTGTACATAGGTCACATCAAGAGACTTTACATATAGATATATGAACATATGTTAAACTGAGGCCATCATCATGGTTTCCTCTCTGTCCACCTCAGCAATGGCGTCTACTCCTGACAACAAATCCAGTCGTCCAGTCAGTGCCCCTGTTATGTCACCAGTGTCTCCAGGAGAGGCGACACCATCACCACTGCTGCATCGCCATGACTACCACGATGGCTCCACACCCAGAAGCCAACGCTACACAGACAGGAAGGTGGAGGTAAAGGCCGAAAGTAAGCCAGAACACACCAAGAGCCACAGCCCAAAGCCAGAGTCTACTCCAGAAATCAAGGTAACGAATTCCTCAAAGTCCCAGTTAGTTTTCAGAACAGGAACACTGAGCTTTCACTCTATTAACGAATCAGTCTGAAACAACCACACACTAAATCCATGATCACTTTTACTATAACACTTAAGAGCATGCCTGGTAGATCCATGTTTGGAGATAAACGAGATGAGATGTACTGTATGCATGAATCAAAACAGTAACATCAGTAGAAAATTATATGGATGTTGTAGTTATGTGTTTTATTGGAATTAATACTCAGTATGTGAGTTTTGTGTATGCAACCAGACCGTGGCCCGGAGAGAGAGGCGACACTCCCCATCAGTGACCGGTGGGGAGAGAAAGAGCCAGGTTGGTTTGACCTGATCAGACGGCCTCCTCAGACATTTTCCTCCATATTCTCTCCTTTTTGAAAATGTGATGATCATTTCATCTGTGGTACAATTAGTAAAATGAACTTTTACTCTTCTGTTTAGTCCAATTTTTTAAAATCCTGGTAGTTTTTCTCTTAAATCTTTTATATTGTGTTGATGCATTTACTGTCCACACACAACAGACTGCTATAAAACCATCAACTTAACAACTTCAGAACTGCTTAACACTACAAAAGTTTTAATAATTTTTCAGGATTTTAACCCTTTAGCCAATTGGATTATTTATATAATTGTATTATTTAATACAAACAAAAGAACAAAGTTATTTTCTACATTATAAATATCGGGGGATCTGGGCTTTGGTGGTGATTAGAGTCTAATCTAATCACAATATCTAATCAGCATTTTAATAATCAGAAATTATTTTTCAAACATACAAATCATTCTTGGCACCCCTCCGGTGATCCCATGACTCCATAACATAACTAAAGAAAATACAAAAATTTCCTGTTTCTACTGACAATGAGACCCTTTTAAATCTGGTCAAAAATCTCTGCTTAACTACCACATAAAATTCTCACATTAATGAATGACTGATTCTAAACTGACTATGAGATTAAAATATGTGTTTTTAATTAAAGTCAATGGGACATTTTTGGGCATGAAGATCCCCAGAGGCAGTATCTGGTCAAAGATGCTAACATCAAATCAGTTTTGCTGCTAATCTTTGATTTATGTAATACTGACAGTTATTAAACTGAAATTCAAAGGGTTAAAACCCTAAAGCGTATTGAATGTTTGGTCATTTAAACAAATGATTCACGAACAGAAAAGCAGAAAAAAAATTCTGTTTGATGGTTTTATAGCAGATTTTTTTGCATGGACATTTTTGGCCACAAAGGTCACCAAAAGGAGTAAATTTGAGGGGTGCACAAGAAAGGTGAGAAAACACAGCTTGAGCAGATTTGTGGTAGCGTTTTGCTTCCACAGTGTCAGAAACGTGTCAGAAACGTACGCTGTTGCTGCTTTAGCTCAGCTGTGCTGTGGTGAAGACAGAAGTTGACAAATATCCGCTTTTTTAGTGAAAAAAGAATAATAATTTAGTGAATTGTTTTTTAACAGATGAAATGTCACCTTTAAGAAAAAAATCAGCCAGTTTAATCTGTGAAGAATCAAATTAATAAAGGTATTAATAATATAATATAAATAAAATGTTTCCTAAACCTGTTCATTAAGCAGCAGTCTGATTCTTCCAGATGTCAAGCTCATACGTTCTGAGGCTAGTTGGGAACAAAATGTTATTTTATGTCTTCATACAGACTCGATAAACTAAATCTAAAAATGTTTTATGATATTTTAAATCAATTTTGAGGTTTGTTGCCTGTAGCCAACACATTTGCCATAGCCTTGAAACTCTTTCATGCACGTCATTTTTCATGTACTACAGATGTTGAAACGGAGAAAATATTTTAATACATCTTTCTTCTGAAGGGAAAACAGCACTCGCTTCAGGACAAAAAGCTGGAAATGGTTCGAGTGAGAAAGGTTAGCGGGCTGCTTGCTGACCTGCCATTCCTGCATCATTATCAAATCATGACTTTTCTTCTCATCGTAGCCACGCACGTCTGTTTGTTTGTGAGGATCAAACCGGTCCTCCCGTTAACCTCCTGCTTAAAGAAATAGTTCACTTACAGCCACTATTACAATCACTACAACTACTACTACTGACAATAATAATGAAATAATAATTCTACTTATGTAACTGCTGAATGTGAATTTATGAGAAAATTTTGTTCATACTTTCAACCCACTGCTGCAGTGGTTGTAAAAATGAATGCTGATGTATATCTTCTGAATAATACTATAATAACAATCCAGACTACAACTGTTTGTCAGATTACTTGATGAGTAGTTGTTTGGTATATTTTCAAGTTTTTTTTCCACATTTTTCCTGTTTACACATCATTTAAAATTTTTAGTTTTCTCTCAGGGTCAGAAGAATATTTTCAATTTATATTCCAGTTTATTTGATACCGCACATGTTTCTAAATGATGTCTGATGGTGTTTATTATTGAGAAGTTACATTCTGACTTCATGTTGTGA